>NC_062545.1:151635739-151755739 GCF_016906955.1 Phacochoerus africanus | reverse complement strand
CATTGATACTGAAAGGATTTTGAGGAAGTATAAAATACAAGTTGCAGTTTTATTTCTTGCTCCTCAGGAACAGCATTATTATTTACCAACAGGTGCAGTTAGTGTTCCTAAGTTGTTTCTGCAACCTGACCATAAATGAGTAGGGTAGCAGCTCTGTGTTTAAACAATTATGATTTTATTTTTATTTTCTATTGTTATGTTTTAATTTTTTTCTTGTGTGCCTACTTTTTTTTTAAGTTTTATTGAAGTTTTGTTGATTTACAATGTTGTGATAATTGCTGCTGTACAACAAAGTGATTCAGTTATACATGTACACACAGAGCAATTAGGGTTTTAAATGTTCTCTAAGGGAAACATAAAGGCCATGGTTTGGCCCCTTTTTTCTTAGCTTCTGCTTTTATTTCTATGAAAATTCTTTCAATGCTAAACTGAGTAAAATATAGTACTAAAACTGTGATTATATATCTAGCTTATAATTTGGTAACTAAAGGCACTTATAGGGTAAATTCACTTAAAACTTTTAGTAACAATTTTGGAATTTGCATGGCTACATGATCTAAGAATGTGAGGCTTGGGAAGAGTAGGTTAATAGACCAAGAAAATCTCTTAGTGATAGAAAGCTATTTATACATAGAGTTGTATTAAAAATAACATATTAAACCACTAACTCATATATCTTTACAGGTTTGCGATTGTGAGGCTGATATAATAAATTAAATTTTATCTTACTACACCTAGGATTGTTCATTTCTCTAGTCCACTAAATTAAGCGCAAAGAATACTGGTTTCTTAGAGAGAAACATGATATTAAACATTTGCTCTAACTGTTCATTTCCAGTAGATGGCTACAGTTCACTACCAAATTGAACTTATAATAGATTTTTCACAGTAACTAAATCAGAAGATGAAGGTTGAATTACTATAAATGAGTTGCCCTGTACATTTTTCTTATTTCATGTGCTTAGTCATCTAGTGTCATTATTTTTTTTTTAAAGAACATCTTTTTAAAATGATTGAAAAGTGGTATTTTCACTTTTCCTTTTTGAGCAATGTGTAGTAATGCCATTATTTTCTTTTGTCACAAATTATTTACTTTTTAAAATTCAGTATTATATGAGGAGTACTAGTAATTATTAAATTATGTAAAAAGGATACTATTATAAGAGTCCTTATAAATTCCATAAGTTATGGCTTTCCTAAATCCAGTCATTTTGTTTTTAAATTTATTTTAGCTTCTAAATTGAAGCACTTGAGTCATTTATCACTTGTGTTGTCTAATTACTGGCTTTCATTATATATTATTTCAAATATATATGTATGTATTTTAAAAAATAAGGGCTTTTTCATTAATCTGGATCTATACTAAATATCTTACACAGATACATAATTTAGTTAAGCAAAAATAATATAACTATAAGCTTTCTATTTGGAAAAATATGTATTAGTTTATAAAGTACTTAAAATTTGCATTACAAGTAGACATGTATCTGTCCACTAGGCTGTAGAAATAGCTTGTAAGCATAGCACCAAGGTGATAAGTATCATTATTGACTTTTCACCCTCATCCATAAATATAACTGCGATATCTGAGTAAATGAGTCTGAATTTATTGTGTATGTGGGGGTTTTGAATGCAACCCAAATGTGAAAATGATGAGACTTTTCTCGCTCCACCTCAAGACTACTGTATAATTTGTCTACCTTCTCTCACTGAATATTTGTTTTTCTTTGAGGTGTGTGTGTGTGTGTGTGTGTGTGTGTGTGCATATATATCAATGTGATTTTATGTCCTCCAGGTATTGGTTGAACCAAGCAGTTCAAGGTTTAGCCTTTTCTTTTAATTTTACACGTGGAAATGAGGGTTTTATGTGATATTGAGACTGCAATTTTAGATCATTTTTTAAAAATCCACTGCCAGTTTATATGGCTGGCTACAACTGTTAAATCTATTATTGATAACATTTTCCTCAGCCATACAGATTATAAAAATAATGCCAATGTTCTAGGAGAATTTTTTTCCCCACATTTAGATTTTATGTATAAATTTTACATTCTTCCCTTAGGACAAATGAATTATGTTTGCATTTTTTTTTACTGATGCTTACGTATATATTTATCACTGTGATAGAAGTTGATTAAGAAATGGACCATAATCAAAACTAATTAAAAGAAATTTCATTCACACATTTTGTTAAGGGATAGTTGGAATATTCAGACAAAGCTTTGTGATTCAAAGGGACTTACAAGTCACAGGTTACTTTACATAAAAATAACTGATTTTTCTAAGACATTTAAATTTTATATAAATATGAGGGATTTTTTTGTATGCAATTCATTTTTTACGGATGGGTAAAAACCTTAAAAGACAAAGGATATTTGACCCCACCCTGGGACCATGTAATGTAAGTTTACAAAAGGATCAAGGAACACAGATTTTAATAATGCAAACAGTATTAGTCCTGTCCCCTCTGGCGTTTTGAACCAGGACACACTGATTGTATACTTTGATTCCTAAACCGTGGAGATGTATCAGATGCCCTGGGGAGCACCTGGCCAAGCTAAGAACATTTCAGTGATTACAGGGTAGTGCCTAGAGGGCAATTAAGGGACAGGGCAAGAGATAGACAGTAATGAGTCCCGGTAGCACCTTAATGAACCTCCGAAAGGGAAGCAGAGTTAGGTAGACTCGTGGCTCAGAGGGAGAGGTTGTTGAGTAATGTGGAGATTATTTACCAAGACTATTATTTTTGTATCTTGATATTTATATAATCAGAGGCAAATTTTTAAATCCTCAATGTATTTAACATACCCTTTTAGATTGTGAATAATTTGAATTTTATTAATACAAGCTGTTGTTTTCACATATTGCTTTTTACTGTGCTGAAGTTTGACTTAAATGATACACTTGTTTTGAATGTACTATTTTAATACATAATTTTCCTCACAATTGAGTTTGTAGGTGTGTTTTTCCTTTCCCGATTATATAGTAATTTTAGTCAGGTGTTGGAACTAGCTTTTTTTGTTTATCTGTGTAAACTTCCTGTTTGCTTATTCATTTTATTTTCTTAGTTGTTAATACTGCAGGGGAAAGCCTACTTTTCTTCATCTCGGTCAAGCCTGTGAAAGCTGTAAAATTGAGAATAATCTCTTGAAATATATCTTTTTTTGCTGTAATTACATTAAAAAGGATTATAACAGATTTTTATATAGTGTTTGTGATTCATACAAGAGAATTGGATGATTTAAAATCCAGTTTATTTCCCTACTTCACCGCTGATTTTCTGACTCATATTTGTTGCTTAAAAGTACATTAATAGCATAATATAGATATATTTCTGTGTGTTTTCCTATTCGTCCACTTGCATTATTGTGGACAAAAAAAAAAAAAAAAGGCAGTGAAAAGGAAAGCTGCTCTGAGCATGAGGTTTGATGTGGTAAACCTAGTTACTCATTAACCATGGTCTCCTGCAGCCTGATGCCCTCAGCAGGTATTAACGTATGGGCTCTCCTACCTCGTTGATCTTGCTGTGGGATATGCCCAAATGTACACCACGAGCTGAGAGACAACTGCTGGCTCCAAAGTGTTCACCTTCAGAGCACTTGGTTCTTGGCTTCCTGTTGATGGCATTGTCTGAATCACACACACCACCGCAGCAGTCCTTCCCTTGTTCTACAAATACTGTGCAGACTGCTGGGAGAGCCTGCAATGCTGTTTCTTGCTTTACCACTAGGGGGAGTCAAGGAGTGTCCCTGCAATTCCTCCCTCACTTCCCCCCTCCTCCCCCATCTCAGCCTGGGTCTCCTCCACATCTCCTTTCCTTTCCCTTCTTTTCTTTTCTTCTCTTTCCTTTCCCCTTCTTCCCTCCTATTCCTTTCTTTTTCTTCCTCTTCTTTGTGTAGTTACTGTAACCTTATCTCCCAGTGCAATGGAACATCACTGCAATATGAACAGCAATTTTGTCTTTATATTTTCTTGAGTTCTTTAGTAAATGTCATATATTTTTCCTCACTGCTATTCACATACCTAGAGGATGGCAAGATTTTACAGTTTTAATGAGTAAAAGAACTCTTAGAAAAGTGTTACTACCTAAATGAATATTGAATTAAGTTTAAAATAAATAAAGCAAAACTTTGATGTATAAAATATCTAATATGATTGTATTAGAAATGGTGTAGTAAAAGCAATCATACAATAATTATTTAGAAACTGTTTTAACCTATTTTTGCTTTAATTAGAATGATTCTGAGATTATGAATATTTCTGTTTGTCTTCCTAATTCAGATTCATTTAGGATTGAATCTGACTTGGGTTTATGTTACATGATAACTTGCTTAGAATGTTCTCATTAAAACATTTATTCAACTATGATAGTCACTAAGCTTGATCTAAATATCCATAAATAAACATTTTAGCTTTATCTAAAAAGTAACCTAATGTGAATTTTAGTAGGAATTTAAGACTGTGTATATATATGCTTTAAATTGTGTAGTTAAAATATATTATACATATAATATGTTTCAGGTTTTTATATATCCATCTGGGGAAATTTGAGCACATGTTAATATTTTTCTCCCCAAATTTGCATTCTTTGGGTGTTTAAAGATCACAGATTTTTTGAAATAGCTGGAGAACTTAATACTCATAAGTTTTGGGCCTTTTTTCTGATATCATAATAATTTTTGTATTTCTTAAAGATTAGATTTCAGTGATTTATTTTATCCTTGAAAATTCTTTTGTGTTTTAGAAAATAAACCTCTTTCATTGTTTGTCGAAAATGCTTAACATATGTAGAGTTGCTTAAGTACCATGTAGGATGTTATTACAGGATAAATTCATGTAAAAATGTATGTTTATGAAATTGAAAAAATTGTGCAATAAAAAATATACGTTTGTCTTTTACTTAATTTTGAAATTGGTAACATTAGTTTTACTTAGCTAAAATTCATGGCTATGTTTGTATTTGTCAGAATATTTATTGTATGAAGTTTATATAATTGAATGGTAAAACCATCTTAATATTATCTTTAAAATGGTTGTAGAGCTATGGTTGATGGTTTTGTTTGAGAAACAAATAGATAAAACATTTGTGAATCTTTTAATGATGATATTTCTTGATGGCTTTCATAAGAAAGCACATAATTTGTGATGACTGCAATAAAGAAACACGCAGCAAAACTTTCTGAGTTAGCGGCAAAGTAAATGGGGCAGGTTTTGCATTTTGAACAGAAATGTTATGAACTGTGATTGAATTTGTCGTGAAAGTGTGTCAGTATTAATAAAAGTATTTAGGGACAAGTTTGCTGGGCTTTGTAGCCTTTTTAAGGTTAAGGATTGGTTAATGTGAAAAGTCACTTCTGTGCATTTGGTAGTATACAGAAAATGACAAATACATTTCTATGCATTTTGGATTATTATGCCATTTCTTATTTCAAACCCTTTTTGTCAGGACACCAGGCAAAACAGTGATGCTTTGAGGACGTAATTAAAGATATTGTTCAAAGAACAACTTTCTGCATATTTGAATTATTACTGTCATCAAAATCATACAAATATGGAAATATGATTGCCAGAAGCACATAAATCAATGATCAGCATGGCCTCGAAATCCAATAAATATGTAGAGTTAAATACTTTAAAATGCAAATTGTGTCTGATGATTTGCATATGGTGGAGTTTAAAGGAAATTTGTTGCTTAACAACCTCTAAGGTAGCAGTTAGGGCTGTGGGTAAACATAGATTTTTTTATTCATCATTGGTCAAGTTGCAAGATTTGATAAATGATGGGAGACTGCTTTCCTTGGTTAAAATGACTGCAATCTTTACTGAATCCTAAAACTGCCTTGAAGTCATCTGAATAATTAAGAGTTAATTATTCTTCATCCATCTAGATCAGAAAAGGACAGATTTAGGGAAGGAATTTATAATTTTTGCCTCACATCCTGTCATGTCGTAACGTGATAAACTAAACTGACTCCAAATAATATCTAGTGACCTTATAGTAATTATGCCTCACAAAACATTTTTGTTGCAGTTTTTAATTGCTTACATCGATTTTAGAAACTACACATTAACAGACTTATAAGTTTAATTGTCTCTAAAGAAAGCAATATAAAATTCGTGTTCCATTAGTATTATGTTTTAAGTTCATCACTGTGGATACACACCAACACAGCATGTAAGTTTCCATGTGTTCCTTTAGAAACAGCAAGCAGTGACTCCTAAAATATTAGAGCAGATTATAGACACACTGGGAAAAATTAGCTTAAGAAGTTATGTTGAAGGGGCAATGAATCTTTCTTCACCTATCTTAATTTGAAGTATTAAAATAATAAACCTGTTTAGAGAACTTCGTTTTCTCATAATTAACATAATAATGGAACAGATACCTTGTGCAGATTTACCAATAGTATACATTATTTTAAGAGGCTGAGAAAAGCACCTGAAAGTTAAGAAATAGACTGTCTTATACTATTATCTGTTAAAAAGCAGATGACATAGAATTCATGTGAAAACCCAGCGTCTACTCAGTGAATTTTTAACTGAACGATTTTCTTTGAGAATAGAGTGTTTTGTGAATGTTTACTGATCACAAGAAGAATTGTAATAAAGAAATCAATATGCATGATCCCTTTCCATGTAGTACAACAGGGTTACACTGTTAGGTTAAATACAGGCAGCATTCCTTTTCAGAAAATCAATTTGCTGTGTAGCCTGCAACAGCCAGGCTGTTCGCACAGAGTCATTTCATGTTGTGCACACGGTAAATTCTGTATTGGCACCTTCAAATAGTATTGACTTCTAAAAGGCTGTAAGCTTAGTAACCTGACTTTAAGAAAGGCCGAGTCCCTTAATAAGAAAAACAAGCCATTATTTCTTTTTTATATTTGATCACAAACTAGACATTTAAAAAAAAAGCCATTCCTTGGTTTTCATATTTTAGTAGAAATGCCAAGTAGAAATGCCAAATGTGACTTTAGAGAGAAATATAATTCTTATATTCATTAACTATATCTGTTTATATTCTGACCAGGTGTTTCCACATTCTCTAGTTAACTGCATTTCTCAAAGGCACAATTTTTGAAAAGTTAGAGTAAACCTGAAAGATGAAATTATTTTAACATTTCTTTGTCACTTGCCTCCATTTACTAACAAAACAAACACTTTGTTTTAGAGAAGAAAAAAGTTTACTAGATATTCAAAGCTACTGAGTTACTGTATATTTCTCATTGCTATTAGGTCAGAATTTTAGACAAGTGTGTGAAAATGTTTCATTTTTAGATCTTTTTATTCCTCATACTAAATTTGCCTCTTAAAATGTTTCGGCCATTTTTGATGATGCAGCTGTTCAATTTAAAAGTCCAGCCCTCTCGTTAATGATCATATTTTTATGAAGTAGCTCTGTTCATTCCTGACTCTTTTCTTTCTGTCAGCACAGTTGAATAGAACATTAAGGCCACTCTGATCTGACTTGTGTGTCCGTATGTGATGTCTGTGTTTAAATCATGAGGGTGAGTTTGTTTTCCAGTGTGATTGACTGGGATACAGCAAAGCATTACGCCCCTTAGTCTTTGTAGTTTTGTGAAGTGTGGTTAGTGTTCTTCGGTCCCTGTTCATTCATTGATTTTTTGCGAGACCTTATCCATATGCTGCATGCTTCTCACACACGATTGCTTTTTGTTAATGAACATACACACTTTGATTGTAACTGAGAGAGAAATTTTAACCTGTTAATTTTTACCCCAGCTTTCTAGAAGAGTGGTAAGATCTATAAGATTAGGAACGTAAAATAAGTAGACTAAATATTCTAAGTGATTTTTGCATTTTAATCAGTCTGTTAGCATTATACTACCACTTACATTCATGGAGTCTTCATGTGGTAATGGACATTATAGTGCAAGAACTATTGCACAAAATTCTTTTGGAGTATGATGTTAGGTTTAGAAAAGTTTAGAAGCATAAGGAGACATAAGTAGCTTTTGGTTCAGCTGTATATTTACTCATGTTTTAAATGTCTATTGAATCCTCTAACATTTAAAAAATAAATCATCACATATAAAGCGAGTTTACTCTTTGAGAAAAACATTCTTGTAATAGGCACAGAATTATCCAAATAATAGTGTAAACCAAGCCAGGCATAGCAGCAGACAGAAAAATGCATTCAACCAGTAGGATCATGGATTTGTTTGATTCAGATAATTGAAAGTGTTTCATACTATTATTGCAACTTGAAGGCTTGTTTAAGTGTCTAACTGTCAGTCACTTTGGAAGGTGAAAAGTATTCAATTGTCACTCTGTCAGTCAATAGAGATGAGAACTGTCTGCCTAATGGATTTCTTTACATAGATGTCTGCATGGAGGTAGAAGTAAAATCAATGTGTTGTCATGTGCAAGTAAGAGGCATCAAGCTGCCAGGTGAATTGCAACTGTATTTCTGTAACATCTACATTCTTGGATTGTTTGTGGAAGGCAGAGCTCTGCATGCGCAGGTGGTGAGATGTGTAGGTAGAAACATCCATTTGAGGAGAGGGTTTTTGGGATATCACCTGTGCCCATGAAAACATCTGTTCAGACCTCTAAAAGCCAATCCTATTTTACGTAAATTATGGTGAATGGAGCTTTTCATATCATAATGGCGTTGTACTTAGAAAGTTACATTTTAAGTGCTCATCACTAAGTAGCTCTTATTTATACATATCACATCTAAAACCACATGATTATTTTGCCTCGGAAGTTACCTAAATTAGTGGTTCTTTTTTAAGTAGAAGTTTTATCAATATCTAGAATAAAGATGTAAAACCTTATCAATACTTTTGATGACAGGAACTTGGGAGGGATAAATCAAACAGTGGATGAAGACCATCATGATTTAAAATCATTAAAAACTTTAGGGATCTAAAACTAAGAAAGAGTAAATGTACAGTCTTACATTTAAATTGAAAAAGAAAAAAATCAACTTATGTAAGAATGGAATATGACCCTCTGAAGAAGTGCATGTCCTAATCCCTGGGACTGTGAACATGTGACCTCACCTGAGAAGGGACGTCAGCCATGTGGTAAAGTTAAGGACTTTAGACTGGATTATCCCAGGGGGCCCAGGGCAGTCATAAAGGGCAAGGAGGTGGAGAGAGAGTTAGAAAAGTTATTACAGTGGAAATGGTGATGCAGCCTGAGAAGGACTCCACTGGCTTTGAATTGCAAGGGGCCCACTAGCCAAGGAATGTGGGCAGTCTCCAGGAGGTAGAAAAAGCAGAGGTACAGATGTTCTTCTGGAGCCTGCAGAAAGAACACAGCCCTGGGGATACCTCAGTTTTTTGCCCACTGAGGCCAGTTTTGAACTCCTGGCCTCCGGAACGCTAAGATAATAATTTGGTGTTGTTTTAAGTCAAAGAAAAAAAAAAAAGAAGAAGAAGAAAAAAGAAAATGGGATGTGAGTCCTGGCTTGACACAGCATAGATACACCACACTATGTAATGGGAAACTGGGCGATTTAGCTGGTAACAAACAGCATTTAGGATAATATTTCAGAAATTTAGAGATCTGCACTATTTTTCCCCCTTCAGTTAATTCAGCCAATTCTTAGAGTGTTGTAGGAGCTCTGGTCTACATGAGACCACACTGGAAAGTGGGACAGGAAGCAGAAAGCCCTCCCTTCATGTGACAGTTAAGGGATCCCAGGGAATTAGGCAGAGGATAAGTGGAATGGCATCCTTGCTTCTTCGTGTCCTTAAAGATCATTCATTATAACCATGAAGATGATCCCCCCTCAAGTATAGAGGAAGCTGAAAGTTAGACTGACCCCCCACAACAGGAATTTAACACAACAGGAGCTTTCTAGCAATAAGGACATTATACCGCAGAGTATCAGTGACTGGAAATGTTTGTTCAGAGGCTGGATTATAAGCTGTTAAAACACAAGTGCACAAGGGCGGACACATAATATGGTTTTTCTGACCCACATCAGGTTACAGCATTTGTCCAACAAATGACATGTAACAGTAATTGTGGTTATCAATTATTACCAGAGTCTCTGAAAAGAAAGGATCACAGGCCAAAACTACTACACATAAGAAGTGTTTCTTTAAGGACTTTTTAAAAATGAGTTTTTTTCTTTTTTTTTTTTTTTTTGCTTTTTAGGGCTGCACTTGTGGCACATGGAGGTTCCCAGGCGAGGGGTCAAATCGTAGCTACAGCTACCGGCCTACACCACAGCCACAGCAATGTGGGATCTGAGCTGCATCTGCAACCTACACCACAGCTCATGGCAATGCCAGATCCTTAACCCACTGAGCAAGGCCAGGTATCAAACCTTCATCGGTACGGATCCTAGTTGGGTTCATTAACCGCTGAGCTATGAAGGGAACTCCTAAAAAATGAGTTTTTAAATCTAGTAATTGGTATTTTACAAACAAGAGTTAATAAATTGAGAAAATAGCCTTGAAGGGGCTGGTATTGGGGAATGTCACTGCTTCCTCTGCGGCCCCTCGCAGCCTGTGTCTCTTGCTGAAGCTGCTGTGCCTCAGCTCCCAGGGACACTTGGCTCTTCCCCAGCTTTGACGTCTTTGTTATACCCACTTCTCTGGCCATTCCTGTGGCTGCTCCAGGGACTTGCTGTCACACCGTTTCTCTCCATCCACCTGGTCTTGCTCCCCCCACATCTTGTGTCTCCTCTGTGGCTTTGCATGTGACCCCTCTGCTGTGGTCCAGCTTGCATCACTGTCATTGGTGCCTCCTGCAGCACTTTTACTATGTTGATGCTTTGCTAAAGGAACTAAAGTGCTTTTTTTTTTGGTAAATTGCATTAATATTCTGCCAATTTTAATTGTCCCTCCAGTTTTCTACAGTACATTTACCTTTAATGGCTAAATGAAAGACATAGCCAGTCAACTAATTTCTAGGTACAGTTCTTTTAATGGCAGACAACTTACAGTAGCAATAACAACAATGACAATTAGTTGTATTGAACATTTTTCATGTCCCGTGGTATACTCATCCTTTTTTTTTTTTTTTGTCTTTTTGCCTTTTCTAGGGCTTTACCTGTGGTGTATGGAGGTTCCCAGGCTAGGGGTCTAATCAGAGTTGTAGCTGCTGGCCTACGCCACAGCCACAGCAATGCCAGATCTGAGCCCTGTCTGCGGCCTACACCACAGCTCATGGCAACGCCGGATCCTTAACCCACTGAGCAAGGCCAGGGATCGAACCCACAACCTCATGGTTCCTAGTCGGATTTGTTAACCACTGAGCCATGATGGGAACTCCGTATACTCATCTTTTGCATATGGTATTGTACTTAATCCTTGTCACAACTGCATAAGATAGGCATTATTATATCTAGGTTTGAAAAGTAGAAACTGAGACTTACATTAAGTGTATGTGTACGTTAGACTCCAGACTCTAGCTTTCTGGCTGTGATGCTCTTAAGTATCCCCATCGCAGTTTGTCTTGGTGAGGCCTGACCAAGTCCTTCTCTGTTCTATGGTAATAGCTTAAGTACATTGAGAATACAGAATGCTATGCACTTGAAAATGATTGAGGATCATGCAGAGTTCTGGGAAGCTATTTAAAGATGCCGTTTTTAATTTTAGGGAATTACTTTGTTAATAACAGAATTAAAACATGTTTTAAGTGCTTTAACCTGTGAAAGATTGCATTTATATTTAATGTTCTATTTCTACCATTTTATTTATTTTTATTTTTATTTTTTAAATTTTTACCATTTTATTTACTTCGAGAAATCCACTGAAGTATGGTTTGTCAAAGTGTTTGTCTTATTCCTTATCTTCTTTCTTCCTTTCCCAGGCTAGGGGTCGAATTAGAGCAGCAATGGCCCGGCAACGGCAATGGCAGATCTGAGCCTCTTCTGTGACCTGTGCTGTGGCTCGTGGCAACTCTGGGTCCTTAACCCACTGAGCAAGGCCAGGAATCGAACCCACATCCTCAAGGATATTAGTCAGGTTCATTACTGCTGAGCCACACAGGGAACTCCTAAATTCATATTTACTATTCCAAATACCCAAAGTGGCTTCTCTGCTTTATTCAGACAATTTTTCTCCTCCCCCCATATGACCTCCTTGTTTTTAGTCAACTGATACTTATTTAGCTTATTTTAAGTACCTGTCACTTACTGTAGAAGGTTCATTTTATATGTAAAAGCTTGACTGGGTTAAGTATTGTACAGAAAGCTGGTAAAACGTTGCAGGGTGTGTGTGTGAGTGGGTCTCTGGGCGAGATTAACGTTTGATTCAGGAGACTAAGTAAACAGATTCTGCGCCCCCAGAGCGGATGGGCATCACACAGTCTGTTGAGGGCCCTTGAATAGAATCAGAAGGCAAAGGAAGGGCGAATTCATTTATTGGGCTGCACATCCATCTTTTCCCGCCCTTGGACATCTGAGCTCCTGATTCTTGGGCCTTCTGACTTGGGTGGACCATCGGCTTTCCTGGTTTTCCAGTCCCAGACAGAGGATTGTAGGGCTGCATAGCCTCCATCCGTGAGGGAGCCAGTTCCTATAATGACTGTAATGATATGTAGGATTCTTTATATATCCTGTTTTTGGTTCTGTTTCTCTGGAGAGCCCTGCCTAATACAGTATCTGAAAGAAAGACCCTAGTTCAGATCCCATCTCTCTCTCTCTCTTTTTTTGGGGTGTGCCCACATCATATGGGAGCTCCCTCCCAGGGATCGAATCTGAGCCACAGCTGTGAACCACACCACAGCTGGAGCAATGCTGGATCCCCAACACACTGTTCTGGGTCAGGGATCAAATTTGCACTGCTGCAGAGACAACACTGGCTCCCCAAACTGCATGCCACAGCGGGAACTCCTTGAGCACTCTCGAGTTGGGTTTGGGACGAATCTGTAGGGAAGGCAGGATTTGAAAAAGCAGCAGTTTGAATATAACGAAAATACATGGCTTTTAAGACTTAAGTGAATATGTGCTTTTCTAAATAGGTTTTAAGGCTTCTAAGGAAAAAAAATGCCAAAAATAATTACTTTTATGTTTCTGCTTTGGGGTGAGGAAGTAAAATGTTATGAAACAAACATGGTTTGAGGAGAGAAATGATGAATTATATTTTTTTATCTTCTTCACCAGTTTGTTTGTAAGCTTTTTTGGCTGTTCTGTAAGAGTATAAGCAGAAGAAAAGGATGGGTGAAGCTGGTATTTACTGGATGTTAGGACAGGTGTGAGCTCCTGCATTATCTTGGGTGTTCCTTTCGTGGAGTCTTTGGCAGTAAATGAAGGCTCTGTCCTTTACTGATGTGGTGAGAAGGTGGCAGAGAGGCGCTGGAGGGTTTCCTATTGCTGCTCAGACAAATCACCACAGACCTCATGGCTTTAGACAACGCACATTTACTGTCCCACAGTTCTGGAGGTCAGAGTTCCAGAATCGGAGTCCCGAGGCAGAAATCGGTTCCTTCTAGAGCTCTGTTAATCCATTTCTTTGCCTTTTCCAGCTTTTGGATGCTGATTACATTCCTTGGCTGGTGGCCTCTTATTGTTTTCAAAGCCAGCAGAGTAGCAAATCTTTCTGACTCTGACTCTCCTTTCCTCTTGTTTTGCTTGTAAGGACTCTTGTGGTGACACTAAGTCCACCAGGATGATCCATGGCAATAGCAAGATCCTAAATTTAATCACACTTGCAAATTCCCTTTGCCCTGTAAGGTAACATAAGGACAAGTTCTGGGGTATAGGAGCTGGACCTCTTTGGGGCCTGTGTATTACCTACCAAGGCAGTATGTCAATTCACATTTAGATTATCTGTGTGTTTCCTTGAGACCATAGAAAATCAGCAGGCATTTATTAGAGGGTTTGCTTTAGTGTAAAAATTCTGAGGATTAAAAAGACCTGTTTCATTGTAATTTAAATATCCTTGCATTTTATATTCACCTTTGTATTCATGATTCATCGTTATTTACCTAAAGTTTTATAATAGCATACATAGGTAAATTGTTAGTTAGAACACATGGTTCCAAATATTTACATATGTCATCAATGCCCTCTGACCTACCGTTTAGGGAAGCTATTAATGTATTCTAGAAAATATGTACCTATAATTTTAAAGGTGTAAGCAGTCCTCATAGAAGCTAAAATCTCCGTAACACATCGATTTAATGAAGAACTAAATATGTGATGTAGTCTGCAATTATTTCAAGTTTTAGTGCTTTGTCTTGCTTGTAAGAGGGTTTAGCTAACTCCATATTTCTGGGCAGCCTCAGACTTTTGTTTTAACCCTTCTATAAGTGCTGTCGTCACACTCTCACCACTTCTTAATTTATTCTTGTATGGGATTGCTGCCCTCATGCCCCTGAAACAGTGGTGTGTTGGCGTTAGGTCAGACTTAGCTTATACCGACTAGTGAAAACTGGGTGTTAGATAGTCAGGAATGTTGTGACTTAGCTGGAATACTCTTGGTAGCTTGGAATCAGGAGTGTTTATACCACGGAAATTGGCATATGTTAATCATCGGGTCCCCTTCTTTCTTCCCCTGAGAGCTGGTTTGCTTTCAGGCTTCTCAGGGAAAAAATAGGCAAAGAAACCCTGAGTCCTATTATGATTCTGCTTTGAGTTAGGGCCAGGATGTAAAGTGTTATGGGACAAACAAACAAACGAGAAAATAGTGTTTGAGGTTTTGCTGCTGGGCTTGGAAACTTCCCTATTCTTAGTGCATTATCAGTTGTCCCTGTGCTGTTATATTCAGTGGTCAGTTTCATTATAGTCCATCCACTTTGTCCTTAAAATACTTTTTTCTTACCTTTTCTGACACCATAGTTTCCTGGCATTTTTCTGGTTTCATTTATCTGCTTCTACTCACATATCCTTTGCTTGTTCCTTGCCTTTGCCTGACTTGTAACTTTGGACAGCCCCAGAACTTAGCTTTGGGATCCAGCCTTTTCTGTCTATACCAGGGATCAGTAAGCATTTTCTGTAAATGGCCAGTTGGTAAACATTATGGACTTTGTAGGCCACATGGTCCCTATCACTCCTAGTCAGCTTACAGTGCCAAAGCAGCCACAGGTAACCTGTTAATGAATATGGATGCTGCATTCTAGAAAATTATTTTATTTTATTTATTTTTCTTTTTATTTTTTTTAGGGCCACACCTATGGCATATGGAGGTTCCTAGGCTAGGGGTCCAGTTAAAGCTACAGCTGTGGGCCTATGCCACAGCCACAGCAACTTGGGATCCGAGCCGCATCTGTGACCTACACCATAGCTCATGGCAATGCCGGATCCTCATCCCACTGAGCAAGGCCAGGGATAGAACCCGCAATCTCATGGTTCCTAGTCAGATTTGTTTCCATTGCGCCACAATGGGAACTCCTCTAGACAATTATTTTAGGCTGCATTTGGCCTGAGTATTATAATTTGTCAGCCTCTGATCCATATTCTCTCATTGGATGATACTTTTTTTCTCATTGGATGATATTTTCTTGTTATTATGGTTTTAAAAACCATCTCCCTGCCTATTCTCCAAGTTTATATAGCTAGCCTGGATTTTTTTTTCTTTAAGTACCAAACTTGTACATTGTATTTCTTGTTTGAAGTGTTCACTTGGATATTTTGAAGGCATCTCAGAGTTGATATGGTCCAAATAGAGATGTTTATTTGCTTCCCTGAACCTGTGTCCTACTTTCCACCACTGTCCTCTTCACTAAACACATTGGCTTTGAAGTTGCCAAGTCTATTTCTGCCAGGGGGTCTTTATACTTGTTCTTTTCTGCCTCTGTTGCTCTTTGCCCAGATCTTGTCATAGCTGGCTCTTTGTTGTTATGGGGGTGTGGGTTTGGTTGCCTTTTCTTAGTTTTCTCCCTCTTATCACTTCCTCAGAAGTACTTTGTGTATTTATTTCTGTGTTTATTCTCAGTCCCTTCCCGCTTGACTGCAAGTTCCCTCCAAGGAGGAGCCATGTGTATTTTTGTATCTGCAGTCTTTAAAGTATTACCCGTTCCAAGTCAGGGGCATTCATTTACTTTGTTACAGTGAGTGAATGCATTTTTTTTCTTTACCTTTTTTTTTAAATGGCCACACCCATGGCATATGGAAGTTCTTGGGCCAGGGATTGAATCTGAGCCATGTGACCCATGCCACAGTTGTGTCACCACTGGATCCTTAACCCACTGCATGAGGCCAGGGAGCAAACCCATGTCTTCACAGACACTATGTCAGGTTCTTAACTCACTCAACAATGGGAACTCCTCTTTCTCTATTTTTTGCTCTTACTTTCTTGCCTTTTGTTTGGGATAGTTTTTATTGTTTTAGTCCCTACACAATTAGTTTTACCTTTTGCAGTTTTGTTTTAATGGTTACACTAATGATTATAGAATACATCCTTGACTTATCAACATTTAATATTAAGTGGTATGTTTACTCTCTTTTTAGAAATTCAAGGACCTGAACCAATTAATCCCTTTTATTTCCTTTCTAAACCATTGTCGTCAAGCATTTTAATTCTGCAGAAGTTTCATATCTATAGACATTTGAAATTTTAGATCTAGTGTTTCTATTTTCCTTTCAGAATTTCTATTTTACGTATGTTGAAAAAGTTATTTTAGACATAATTTATATAATTTAAAAAAGATATTACTTTTCTACAGTACATGAAAATAAAAAATATATGTATATAAATGTATATATATATATTTTTTTGTCTTTTTTTTTTTTTGTCTTTTTAGTACCTGTGGCATATGGAGGTTCCAGGCTAGGGGTCGAATTGGAGCTGTAGCTGCCAACCTATGCCACAGCCACAGCAATACCAGGTCCGAGCTGTGTCTGTGACCTATACCACAGCTCACAGCAATGCCAGATCTTTAACCCACTGAGTGAGGCCAGGGATTGAATTTGCATCCTCATGGATACTAGTCAGATTCATTTTTGTTGAGCCACAATGGGAACTTCGAAAATAAAATATCTAAGTAAAGTAAACTTCTAAAACTTCTTCACATTCAGTATCTACTACTTCTCTGAGTCACTTTTTTGCTGAAGTTTTCAAAGTCTGTGTTTTCCTGTAAAATACTGTCCTCTAGTGTATGTGATACAGCATTATTTAAAACATTGATTCATTACTGTCTCTGAAATGTTTTTTCAGGCTTGTGAAGGCCCATGACATAATCTGAGAGGGCATCACTTTGTCCAAGTAACTGACTTCTTGTATTGCACTTTTCTCCAGTTCAGCTAAATGGACTGAACAGTTCCTCTCATGGGGTTGGTGTGAACAGGGGCCAGCCAGACCACAGGGCCTCCTCCTCCTCTTCCATCCTCTGTAGTGTAAACCCCTCCCCTTCTTTCTTGGAGATTTAGTGAGGACTGTTGTTTTATGTAAGTGATATTGTTTGATTTTACCCACCTTTTGATCTTTTCATTCCTTTATATATCTGAGCTATTTATGATAGAATTCCTTCTTTGTGAATAGTATCCTTTTGTATTTTGATTAGTATGTCCCTGTTGGTGATGAGTTATCTCATGTTTTGTTCATCTGATATATGCATATACATATATATAGATTTTTTTCCATCTTAGTTTTGAATGATATGTTTGTTGGCTGTAGAACTCTTTATCTAGAGGTGAGTAGTTGTGGCAGAGACCTTATGGCTTGTAAAATCTGAAGTACTTGCATACTGGACCTATTTAGGTAAAGTTTATCAGTCCCTGTTCTTGAACTTTGTGTCATTATTTTAGGCTTGTTTCTGATAGTTCCAGTCTTGCAGCCTCATTGGGTCTGTTTCTGTTGCCTGTTGTTTCTGTTTATTTTTGTGGCATTTTTTTTTTCTTTCCTCTTGTGCTGGTTATTTAATTTCATGTTTGCTGGACATTTTATCAACAGAGTTATTGGTAAGAGCTTGAGAGCTTTTTCCAATGAGGATTTATGTTAGCTTCTGCCGCTTGGCTGGGGGATCAGCAATCCAGCGTCTTTTTGGTTCAGTCACATGGGTTATAACTATTTGAGGCACTTTGAGGGCCAGCAATTCTAATACTGAATAGGTGCTGTAATTGAAATGTGTATGAAGGGTTCTGACAACAGAGAGAAGGAACTGGTCCCTTTTGCCATGGGTGAGGGGCCAGAGGAAGGCAGAAAGGTGTTGCAGTAGAGATGACCATACTTCCTACCTCTTTAGTTGTTGTTCCTTTTTTTTTTTGCTTATTTTTTTGCTTATCTTTCTTCATTATTAAATTAATTATGAATAAAGCTAGTGTGATCACTAGATATTTAAATTCTTAAATTTTCATGTGTTTGGGATGTTGTGTCATAGATTGCAAATTTGTATTATGTTATGTTTACAATAATATTAGTGGAAGGACTTTAATATTTTCTGAAGATTCCCATCCTAAATAGAACCTTTTCATGGTCAAGCAGGAATTGCCACTTTCCATGATGAGAAATATCCCTACTATATATCTGAAATGCTTTGAATTTTCCCATTTTAAAAATTTGGATTTAAGAAATTAGCTAGTAATCAGCTAATGACGTTCTTAATGCTTTACAGCCATATCACTAACTGAAAAAACACAGACATTCAAAAGAAGGTAAGTTGAAATATATTCCCAGGATATAGAATGACTTTCTTTAAAGAAGAACCACATGTAATCATCTCATTTGGTGAAAATATTCGAACTTCTTCCATTGCCACACCCACCAAAAGAAGAAATGCTCCGTCTTGATTGAATCCATCATTATCTGCACTGTGACTTCAGTTCTGAAAATATCCTCCCAAGTTTGTTGTAGCAGAGATTGCAACACTAATGTTTTATGATAATATGGAAAGGTATTAGTAATCTTAAAAATCTATTTTAATTGGTGAATATTCTTGATTGTTTGGAGGTAAAGTCACGTGTATTAGAGATTCTTGGATGCAACACTCAGTTTTCCACAAAGCAAGTAACTACGCAAGGGACCAGCTGACCCAACTCTTCACTTTGAGAAGTGCGATTAGAAAATCAGGGGACTGTTGGTGTTCTGAGGGTTTCACTAGAATAGGGTGAAGGTCATCTTTCCTTTGTTACTGCACTCTTGTGGTCTAGGGTGTGACTTTAGCTTCTGAGTAGTGTATCTGCATTGTTCTTTTTCTAAATGGGATAGATTAATCATCTTCTCCTTTTTAGTGGTTGCATATCTCTGGAATTACCTGGTTTGATGTTTCTAGCCTAGTGTGGTTTTGTAAGGTGCTTTAGGAGGTCTCAGAGTAAAAGTAGCTGATAACTGGAAATGATCAAAGCTGCCTTTTTTTTCTGTCAAAACTTCCTGCAACTGAGAATTTGGTTATTCTGATTCCATCTTGGACTCTAGCCAAGATGGTTTTCTTATTTGATGTAATATAAGAACGTCATATTATTGTGATCCTATGTATTGCAATGACTGAACTGTTTTTCTGATTTTTTTTTTCAGCTTACAGTTTTTTTTTTTTTTTTTTTTTTTAAATTTAGTCTCGTTTCTCATGGCACTTACTAGAAAAATCTCTTGTGGATTGACTTAGTAAACTTCTGTTTTGACAATTGGGAGCATTTTACAGCTGATGATCTGTGCTCTGATATTGTGTTGTGCTGATGCCTATAGTGGGACTGTGTGTGTGCACACTTGTTTGTAAGAAGCATGTGGTGTGTTCTTTTTCATATTTTTTGGTGGGCTCTAGTATTCGTTTCTGCTTGTTGATTGGTTAGCTTTTATTAGTATGTTCTTGCTAAACTACTGGTTTGCTTTCTGACGATGTAATTGTAACCAGGTGTGTAAGGTCAGGGTAGAAAGCAGTTTTATGGCGCTTTTGTTCTAATAGCATATAACAAATCACTGGAAATGTGAGTCATCAGCAAAAGGCACTTTATAAAACGAAAGGGGGAAAAATGTGCAGCATTGCAAATTTTGCAGGGTAAAAGTATTTACTGCCGTCAGAAACTTAAGTTTTTGATTTAGTTTATTCTTTTATAATTTTTTTGTTTTGCAATTAGGAATATCTTGTATGATTTATAGGACTCCATTTCTTTTTTCAAAGAAATGGGATTATTCTGGTACAAATAACTATCACATCTGGTATTAAACATTTAAAACTAACACTAGCTATCTTTTACTGTGTGGTGGTGTGTGTTTGGTTTCTTTGACTAAACAGAGTATCAGAAAGATTTGACTTCTTTTTTTTCCTCCAGAGAACACTTATATCTGAATTTTGAGATAACTGCAAAGCTTTTTCTTCTCTCTTGTACTGTTCTTATTTTAAAGCCAAGTCTGACAGTGGGCCGTTTGCTTTGTCTCCCTTGTGTGAATGAATGAGTTACATTTGTAGAACATACAAACTATTTTTTGCTTGAATACAGCATTTATGATTTATGGCCAACATGTAGCCCTGATTTTCTATTGAGAATGATCCTTATTGTCTTTGTATACTAACTCAGTGCAGAAGCACTTGTCTATTTTGAGCTAAACCAGACCTCTTGTAAAAAGAATCAAATTATTTCATCATGTTGAAAATGAAAAGCTATAATTACTTGTAATTAGGCTTCAGAATTTTTGAAAATTGAGGAATTCTTTTCCAGAGGTTTAAGATCACTCCAAATCAGTGCCTTTGGAAAATAGGAAATAATTTTCTGTTCAATTTGAAATTGATTTAATTTATGCCTTTGACAGCTATTTTGCTTTGATATTTTTTTGTAGTAGAAATCATAGAACTGTGGTGATTAGTGCTGTAATGTTTTCTGTGATATCATATACTGGTTTGTTCAAAACCAGTGGGCTGCTTTTAACAAGTTTCTGTAAAGTCTGTGTTATGAAAGATGCTAAATGATTATATTTGAGCCCCACATCTTAATAGTACATGAGGAGTTTTGTAGATATTTTCAGAGGTTTCTAAATTTTCCCAAAGGGAAAATGGAGGGCTGTTTTTTTTTTTTTTTTTTTTTTCCCCTGGAGTAACAGATTCTTTCCCAAAGATATTGGGAAATCTGTACATACTTTTGCAATTTGTATTTCAAAAAGAGCCTTAAGATAAGCCATTCTTTCTCTATATATTTAATTTCTTAAGGTTAAATTTCAAGAGTTAACTATAACAAATAACTTTTTGCTGCCATCTTATTGATTCATTCTTAGAATATATATTTCTAAAAAGAGTACTTACTATTTTACATTAAAATTCTCTGGATACATTTTATTTATTTCATATCTACTGTCCAGAACAACCCAATCACTTTCGATTTTAGAACACTTAGAGCAGGGAAAGAATTTTGTTCTCTAAAGAGAATTTTCTTGAGAATCTCCATATTGTAAACTTGAATATTTTATTGTAAGCTGAATCATTTTGCGTAATGTTTGAAAAATAATAAATAATTTGAATGGGCTAAGTTTAATCACAGTTCATGGAAACTAAGGAGTAACTGTGTTTCTAAGAAGCCTGTGTGGGTGATAAAAGCTGCTTCTTTGTTTAATCATTTATCTTAGAGTGAGTTCTAACTTTAACTATCTAATAGTTTTTACCTTTTGAAACTTCCTAAGGAATCTCCCACCAACTTATCAGAACTCAGCAGCTGGTATTTCTTCTTGTCATCTTTATGGCCTTTGAAACATATATGCTTGTCTATAAATCTACATTTCCTTGACCAGTTCATTTAATTGGAATGTTGAAAAAAAAGATCACTTTAACATTGTTTTGTTTATTTTAGAATATAAAGACAGTATGACACAAATCATATACTTTTCATTATAAAAAATAAATAAACTTAACCATGGATGTAGAAATTTTTGTTAGTTGTTTTCCTTTTCTTCCTACTCGGGTTCTGTAATAGAAAAAGACACAGTTGTAATGGTAGCAGAAACATCTGTATTGTTGTTACAATTACCTGTTATCTTTTTTCAAGGAATGTGGGGTATAATATATTCTGATGTCATGGCTTTAGTAGGAGAAATTTAGAATTGATATGTCTTAATATGCGGGTGTTACAAAACCCATAGGAAGAGATATGACCAGCTCCACCTTCAAAATGTATTCAGAATCCAACTTTTCCTTGCCGTCTATGGTGGGCCCTCTGCGTCCAGCACTGTCATCCTCCAAGATGATTGCAGTGGTCTCTTCTAGGCCTCCTGCTTCTGTTGCAGACCTTCTGTGGTCTCTTCCCAATACTGTGGCCATTTCGGTCCTTGGAAATATACAGGTTGTGTCAACTTGTATTCAGCCCATTGTGTTGTGTCCCATTTTCATGGTGAGTGAAAGCTAGAGTCCTTGCAGTGCCCACCAGGCCTTCTGGGCCCCCACTGCCCCTCTGGCCTTATCTTCTCTTACACCTCCGCCTCCTGAACCCTCTGCTCCAGCCGCATTTGCTTCCTTTATGCCTTGAAAATGCAGTTCTTTCTCCTTGGGTTGACACTGTCAACACTCACCAAATGGTCTTCCTCTGTGTAACTGTTTGACTGACACCCTCACCTCCTCGGAGACCCTGTACAGATGTCACCTTCTCAGTGATGTCCTGGCCACCACCTTATTCAGTACCTCAAATTTAGTGCTCCTCTTTACTTTCTCCTGTTCTGCTTCCCCCACAGCACTGAACATTTACTGTATAATTTATTTATTTGTGCTATTTGTTGTTCATTTTGTCTTGTCATCTTGCTCTTTGTAGGGCAGGGATGATTGCTTGTTCTCTGGTTTCCAAAAGCATCTTCAAAGTGTATGGTACATAGTAGGCACTTCATAAGTAAAAATCCATTTGAAAAATTTTTTTTTTTTTTTTGTCTTTTTGCTCCCGCGGCATATGGAGGTTCCCAGGCTAGGGGTCTCATCGGAGCTGTAGCCACCGGCCTACGCCAGAGCCACAGCAGCACAGGATCCGAGCGGCATCTGCAACCTACACCACAGCTCATGGCAACGCCGGATTGTTAACCCACTGAGCAAGGGCAGGGATCGAACCTGTAACCTCATGGTTCCCAGTCAGATTCGTTAACCACTCCGCCACCACGGGAACTCCCATTTAAAATATTTTGATCAAGTAGGTCACATATAGCTACGGGTGCAGTATAAGTAGAGCAAGCCAGCCTTCTAATCACAGTATGACTGCTCTAGAGCTTCTTTTGCATATTTAAACTTTGCCTTATTTTAGAATTCTGGCTTAGGCTCCTCTTTCACTTTTACATCACTTAACTTTCTTTCTGGGCAATATAGCTGCAGACTCTTCTTTAATATTCTTTAGTCTCCTCTGAATCAATATGTAAACCAAAACCAGTGTCATATTCTCTCAAAGCTTTGTCTTTTGTGTTTCCCATTTTATACAATGTGTGACCTTCTCACTCAGGATGGGAACTTTGTGAACCCCTGAGGCTGCTGGTGCTGTGGTCACCCCCAGTATGAGGTCTTATCTGCCTGTGTTCCCTGTGATCTCTTCATTACATCTGACCTTCCCTTTGCCAAGGTCAGGTCTTAATAGTCCTTTTCTGGCCTATTTCAGTTGCTTCCTCTCTTTTCCTTCATTTTCAAGCCCAATCCATTCTGTTCACTATATTATTGCAAGAGGTAAACCCATAGCTGATTCTATCTCCTTTTTATTGAAAAACCTGTGATGGTTCTTCATTACTTATGAAGTTAAAAAGAGTAACATGGAGTTAAGTCTAGACACCATCCAGTACCAACCCTTTACTGAAAAGGTTGTATACTATTGTTTCTACAACTGTAATCATTATGTTGTTATAGATATTTTGTGGAAAAAAAAGGTCTGTGATAAAATATGTTTGGAAGATGATGGGTTAAACAAAGTTAAAAGTTTTGTATCTTAGACATTTTTATGTTCTAATTTGCAATGTCAGTTGTTAAAGTGATAATTTTTACATATTATGTATCATACAATATTTAAATGTGTAAAATATTTTACTTAAGAAATGCTCATTGAGTATTGCGGTGCTGGTACTGTTGAAGATGCTGAGGATACCATAGTAAACAAAATAGAGGCGAAAACATTGGCTCTTATGGAATTTACAGTCTACTGGGACATATAGGGAGTAAAAAGGATAAAATAGAACAAGTATGTATGGAATGTTGCCTTGTGCTAAGGAGGAAGAATGGAGTGCAGGGCAAGAAATACAAAGTGTAGGGGGCAGGTGGCTGGCTGTGGGCAGAGTAGAGGGGAGTGAGGAAAGGCTTTGTTGAAGTGGAACTATCTGAGAAAAGAGATTCATCGTGTTATCCGTTAATAGTTTTAGAAATCAGGTAGAAATAGTGCATTATATGTGTTTTTTACCTTATGAAAAATTGTGGCATTATATAAGGCATTAAACAGAAAGATAATTCAAGCCACTATTAAAGTAATATCTATATGTCTCTTTGTAAATTAGTGCTAATGGTCAATATAACTCAGACTACTTCAGATTTGGAATTTAACTTGCACTCATTTATTACAAAGTCAATACACAGCTTAAAAATTAAAAAGACTAGTAATTATAAGGTTTTCAAAGAAAAGTACTAATGTTATGACCCACCTAACATCATATGGTTTCAAAAATGCTATGAAAATGATTTTTTTGCCTTATATTTATAGTGCATAGATAGCTTATTCTTCTTACTACTGCTAATTAATACTTTGATAGTAATTATAGAATACTTTAAATATACATTATTCTTCTAAATTTAAAGATCAGGCTTTTAAACAAATTAATTTAGAAAGATAATAGAACTGACCTGATCTGTCATAAATTCTTTAATACATTTTTCTTAAAAGATCATAGAAACTAATCATCTTTTAAAAAACATTTGTTTCTCTGTGGACTACAAAATTTCATATGGCTTCTTATCTTCTTTCCCCTTCAGGTTTGGTCATGATTATGCCCTGAGGCTATTGTCTTCTACAAAGGGGTGCTGGCCTTAGAAACAGGCCCTTTAGAAGCTTTCTTCTCAGTTACATACTGCAGAGCGGAATTTAATGCTAGCTATCAAAAGAACATGCAATAAATAAATGGCAAATAGAGGTACATCATCAGATGTGACATGCAGAGTTCAAAATATATCTCTGGCTCTGTTGTATGAGTAGGTGACTAACAAATGTTAATGGGAGCAGTTCAGCTTTGAGGTAGATTTCTTAGAGCTTAGCAGTGACTTTGATAATGAAGTGGGAAGCATATCAAAATGTGATACAGTGAAAATAAGGAAAAGTTGGGTATGTGGTGAAATAGATGGTCAAAGTCATTATCTTGGACAGATTTCTAAAAGCCAATGAATAGAAGTAAAAATTTCCCATCATTTTCCAGCAGTATGGAAACACCTGTTATTTCTCGTAGAAAATGTTTGTGATTTAATCACCATCTGTCTCCATTCTCAGCCACCAAATTCACCTAGATGTCAAACTTACCTATTTGACATTCTTGCCAATGTAGGTTAATGATAAATACAGTATCTTTTAGGAGCTTTTCTGAGATATTTATATACCATAATGTTAGCCTGATTAAAGTGTACAGCTTTGTAGTTTTTAGTATATTTGCAGATTGTGAAGTCATCACTATACCCTCATTTTAGAACATTTACATCACCCCCACAAGAAACTGAATAACAAATATGGCTTGTGTTGTCAGTATTGTTAATGTATGGAGATAAGAACTTAACTTAAAAATTAGTTTTTCTGTCAAAGTAAGTGTATAACTAAAAAAGTTTTAGATCCAGATCCTGAGCTGAAATCATTTAAGTTCTCAATTTAAAAATACTTAATGTAATATATAATTTGGTTATTAATTTTTAGTAATTTAAGATACATTCTTGGTCTTGTTTTTCACTTCTCTTTTGGAATACAGAACACTGTATAGAACGTAATAGTACAAAGAAACTACCAGTGAGGTTAGAGTTATGTAATCTATTTGTTTTATCTTTTTGTTTCCTCCATGAATTTTGATGTTTATTCATCTTTTAAGCTAAGAAATTTAATATTTATATATAATATTTTTCATTTCTATTAATCTTTAAAATTGACTCCAGGGTTGGTAACATTTTTCTGAATAATAAAATTCTAATTTCAATAGTCTATATACTTTTTTTTCTTCATTCATTTAAATTAAGATTTAATTTATGTTTAGGAAACATTTGCTGACTTTGTGTACAGTTCTGTGGAGTCTGATAAACTTATATGGTCCTGTGACAATGCCTACAATCAGAATATAGGATACTTCCTGGAAATTCTCCCATGCTTTTTATAATCAGTCTCACCTCAGCACTGGCCTCTGAAAACCACTAATCCCTTGTTTTCCCCTTTAGTTTGCTTTTTCCAGAGTCTCAGGTAATGGGACATACCTTTTGAGTCTGTCTTCTTTCTCTAAGTATAACGCAGTAGTGTTCAGCTGGGGGTGATTTTGCTCCATACAGGACATTTGGCAAAGTTTGGAGACATTTTTGGTTGAAGTAATTATTTGTCATGGTGGAAATTCTACTGGCATCTGGAAGTTAGAGGTGAGAGATGCTGTTGGACTTCCTACGGTGCCTTGGGCAGCTCCTACTGTATGGACAATATCTGGCCCCAGATGTCAATAGTGGTGAAGGTGAGAAGCTCTCTTGTAACATATTTGAAATTCATTCATGCTGTTGTGGGTAGCAGTCGTTCATTTCTCTTTGTTTCTGAGTTTTATGCCATGGTGTGGATGTATCACATTTTGTTTATACATTCCCAAATTGAGGGCTGTTTGGATTGTTTCCAGTTTTTGGAGATTATGAAGAAAATCCCATCCTTGTAAATACCTAGGAATGGGATTGTGAAGTCCTATGATGTGTATGTATGTATGTATGTATGTATGTATGTATATATTTATTTATTTATTTTTGCCTTTTCTAGGGACGCTCCCGTGTCATATGGAGGTTCCCAGGCTAGGGGTTGGATCGGAGCTGTAGCTGCCGGCCTATGCCAGAGCCACAGCAACTCGGGATCTGAGCCGTGTCTGTGACCCACGCCACAGCTCACAGTAATGCTGGATCCTTAACCCACTGAGCTAGGCCAGGGATCGAACCTGCAACCTCATGGTTCCTAGTCGGGTTCGTTAACCACTGAGCCACGACGGGAACTCCCTATGATATGTATTTAATCTTATAAGAAACTGCTAAACTTTTTTCCAAAATGGCTTTACCATGTAGCATTACCACTACAATGTATGAAAGTTCCAGTTGCTTCTGTCCCTATTAGCACTTGGTATTGTCAAACCTTTTATTTTAGCCAATATACCAGGTCTGCAGTAGTATCAGATTTTATTTTAGTTTGCATTTCCTTCATGACTCATTATCTTGAGTGTCTTGGGCCTATTTGCTATTAGTATTCTTTGGTGACTTGTTCAATCTTTTGCGCAGCTTTGTTTGTTTTTAAATCTATATACATTTATTTTTTATTTTATGATTTTTGTTTTTTCGATTATACTTGATTTGTAGTGTTCTGTCAATTTCTACTGTATAGCAAAGTGACCCAGTCATTCTTTTTCTCACATTATCCTCCATTGTGTTCCATCACAAGTGACTGGATATAGTTCCCTGTGCTATACAGCAGGATCTCGTTGCTTATCCACTCCAAATGCAATAGTTTGCATCTACTAGCCCCATACTCCCAGTACATCACACTCCCTCCTCCTCCCTGCCCAGTTTTTTAATTGTTTTTTTTTTTTTTTGGTCTTTTTGCCTTTTCTAGGGCCGCTTCCTGTGGCATATGGAGGTTCCCAGGCTAGGGGTCTAATCAGAGCTGTAGCCGCTGGCCTACGCCACAGCCACAGCAATGCGGGATCTGAGCTACGTCTGCAGCCACAGCTCACGGCAATGCCAGATCCTTAACCCACTGAGCAAGGCCAGGGATCGAAACCGCAACCTCATAGTTCCTAGTCGGATATGTTAACCACTGTGCCACGACCGGAACTCCATTAATTGGGTTGTTTACTTTCTAGTTATTGACTTTTGTGATGCTGTTATATATTCTGGATGTTTATAATTATCAAATATGTATTTTGCAAATATTTTCTCCCAGTCTGTGACTTGTATTTTTATTTTCTTACCAGTTTTATTTGAAAAACAGAAATTCTTAATTTTTATGAAGTCCAATTTATCAGTTTTTTTAGGTTTTGCTTTTTATTTTCTATCTAAAAACTCATTGCCAAGCCCAAGTTCTATTTTTTTTTTTTTTTTTTTTGGCTGCACCTGCAGCATGTGAAAGTTCTTGGGCCACGGATTGAATCCACACCACAGCAGTGACCTGAACCACAGCTATAATGATGCCGGATTCTTAACCTACTGAGCCAGGAAACTCCTGAGAAGTTCTAATTTTTTAATAAATTTCTATAGAATTTTTAGGTTTTACACTAAGATCTGTAATTTTGTGTTGAATTTTTAGCATTGTGTGAAATATGGATTGCAGTTCTTTTTTGCACATGAATATTAAGGCATTTTTTGCATTGAGCCTGTGGAACTGATGTCTTAACAGTATTGCATCTTCTAATCTTTGAAGGTGGTATATCTTTCCATTTATTTGGGCCTTTCATTTCTTTCGTCAGTGTTTTATGGCTTCCAGCATACAGGTCTCTGACATATTTTGTTAGATTTATATAAAATTATTTCATTTTTCATGGTTCTTATTATAAATGATAAATATACTGTTAGATAGAAATACATGTCATGTGACCTGTGTCCTATGATGTATCAGTTCTGGTAGTCTTTGGAAACTGTTATGTACCAACGTTTGATAGTATTTTGTTATTGGAGTTCCTATCATGGCGCAACAGAAATGAACCCAACTAGGAACCATGACGTTGTGGGTTCAATCTGTGGGTTCGATCCATGGCCTCACTCAGTGGGTTAAGGATCTGGTGTTGCTGTGAGCTGTGGTGTAGGCCAGCAGCTGTAGCTCTGATTAGACCCCTAGCCTGGGATCTTCCATATGCTGCGGGTGAGGGCCTGAAAAGACAAAAAAAAAAAAAGAAGTATTTTGTAATTATTGTAAACTTGCAAAGAATCATTGAATTGTCGTCCCAGTCCCTGGCTTTGTGGATACATTCACTGAAAGTCAGACAAGGGAAATGATAGCTTATGCTTTTGACTAATAGCAAATGGGAAGCAGCAGTCCAAATCTCTTGACTCTGCTACTAATGCTTTATACACTCAACATTTTGTGTTTCTGTGTTGGGGGTTGTGGTATGACCTTTAACAAGTTTTTAAGCAGTGTGCTATTCAGTCAAATTGCATGAATTATCCTTTATGGTATGATTTGAGAGAATTGAAATCTCTCATTTCAGGCTTTCCTTTCCACTGGCTTGTCCCAGGAGCTGAAGTTGTCCATGTCAAAAGGAAAATAACTTACAGAGGAAGCATAGATCATTACGTTGCTCTGACCTGAATATTCTTTAGTTTTTCAGAGAGGTGGTATTTGTAGGTTTTGATGGCAGATAACAGCTGGGGGCTTGAGAGATAGGGCAGGACAGGTTCAGGCATAAGTGGGCCCAGGTGGGATGCTGCCATGGTGGGAACCTCATCCAGATGTCATCATGAGGACACTGGGCACCAAGCTGTGAGAGCAGAATAGTGAAATGTAGAAATAGGCACCAAAAGGATGTTCTGCCAAAAAACTGAACCTGGCTTTACAATATTTTTGCCTAGGTTACCTCTGAAAAACAAGCTGTTTGATTCTCTAACACTTGTGATACATCTTGGATCAATACTTGTCTACAGAGATGCTGATTAGTTATGCTAAAATAAAAATATTGTTCCCCTGTGTTTAATAGCATAAATGGTTTCCTTGTTATTTTCCTGCCTTCTTTAAGGGAAATTTTAGATGCCATAGACCCTTAATAAAGAACTAATAGATGCATAATTCATTTTACAGAGACATGTATAGAATGCACAAGGTTAGAAAAATGTAATTAACTCCATGATATCTTGGGATCTTAAGAGAAATTATACTAAAATAATCAACACTACTGACTTCATTAAAATAAAAGACAAAACAGTTTAGGAGAATTGATCCAGCATGAACAGTTCTTTTTAGTTACTGTTCAGGATTTTTTGTCAAGAAATTTAAAGCATGTCTTTTTAGCCATTAGAATAATTAATTATGTATTACGATTTTGAAAATCAGAAAGAATGGTAGGGAACGTGTCTATACCCCTGAGACTTGAAGTATTTGTAATTTGTTTTTTTTTTTTTTTGGGCAGTTGAAGAGATGGGACATAAAGTCACAGTAGCATTTGTAGGACACTGTATCTTCTCAAATTTGGACATTTTCCCATTTATTTTAGCTAGCATTTCATTACTGTTTTGCTCTACTGTCAAGTGAGTGGTATAGTGCAGATTGGTAGTCATTTGCTTGCTTTGATCACCCAATCACATTTTGCTTTATTTTTGATTTTTTTATTTGTAATCAAATTCTTGGTTTTCAGCTAGAGCTATTAGAGTTTATTATATATTGAAGAGAAATCTCATAGTTAAAAATTATATTTATACTTGTTCAATTTTTAAATACTAAAAACAATTCTCAAAACAGTTGTTTAAAACCAATATTAACACCTCTTTCCACAGTTGCTATTTTAGGATCAGAGCTGAACTCTTAATTAAAATTAAAAAAAAAAATTTAAACCTTTATTTTAATTTTATTGTCAATGTATTTAATATTTAGTTTTTTAATAAGTGTTATTCTTTATCCTATTATGTATGTTTATTTTTATAGGTAATTATTTTAATGCCATCTTTTATTTTCTTAGCACCTCATAGTTTTGGTCACTTTAGCTGAAAAAGTTTGCTAATTTTATCAATCTTTTCAAATAACCAGTTTTTCATATTGATTTTTCTTTGTTCACTTTTAATTTCATTGATTTCTACTCCTATCTTTATATTTCTTTCCTTCTGCTTACTTTAGGTTTAATTTGCTGTTCTTGTTCTACTTTCTTAGGATGGAAGTCTAGACTGATTTTAGACCCTTTCCTCCTCCCCCTGCCCTCCATAAAGGCATTAAAAACTATTAAATTCCTTATAAGCCTTGCTTTAGTGGCATCCCAGAAATTTTTCTTTTGCTTTTTTATGTGTTGTGATTTTTGATTGAATGTTTGACATCACCTATAGATCAGTAAAGACTGAAGTAAACACTGTTCATACCCAGAAATGGGCACACTTCTTCTTTAGCCAGGCTGCTAATCAGGGGGCTTCTTCATTCATCCTAACCAGGAACTGAACTGGGTAGAATTTTACTGTGTTTTTTGCTTTGTTTTTTAATTTTATGTCCACACTTGTGGCATATGGAAGTTCCCAGGCCAGGGGTTGAATCCAATCTGGAGCTGTGACCTATGCCACAGCTGCAGCAATACCAGATCCTTTAACCCACTGTGCTGGACCAGGGATCAAACCCGTGCCTCAGCAGCAACCCGAGCTGCTGCAGTTGGATTCTTAACTTACTGTGCTATAGTGGGAACTCCAGGTTTTTCTGTTGATATTGTTACCTTTATGTAGTAGAGTCTTCACAGTCCTCTTGGTGATGAGCTGCTGCTACCTTTTGCTTAGAGTAGGAACTTTTGTTCCAGAGGTTTTTCTCAGTGTTCTTGGTATGCCCCCAAATATCTGCAGGCCCTTCATGTCTGGGTGTCAAGCTACTGCCTCCAAGCTGCTGCCCTTCCCCCAGTGTCAGATGGCTGTTGGTATTGCTGTGCATAGTTGAAGCTGGTCAGTTCTCTGTTGCATGGATCCTACTTTAGTCCTAGGAAGGCCTGGAGTGTCTCATTCTTATGATGGGGCTTCCTCCTGGTTTCTGCCCCTTCTCCTCTTGTCAGTTAAACTTGGCTCTGTGTCTTTATTAGTCTTGGGCAGGAATTTTTGCTTATCCCCTAGCAGTAGCCATATCTCATTTAAGTTCCTCAAGACCATTTTCAATCCTTCGTCCAAGGTAGCCGTTTTCTTGCACACTTCCCTGGTTAGCGGGTCTTTTCTGGTGTTCTAGAGGTAAGAGGTCTTCTGTTTCTACCCCAGAGGTGGTGAGTGTGGCCTCTGCTCCCCAGTAGAAGCCTTGTATCTTTGCTTTTGCTCTGGGTGGACCAAGTCTGGAGGAAACCTCCCTTTAGGGCAAGTTTAACCTAATGGTAAGTTAAGGTATGCCCTTTTGTGTCTCTCCTGAGTGCTTCAGTTGTTCGAAGAGGACTCATCAGGCTGGCCAAAATGTGAAGATTTCCTCATTTACCGTAATGACTGGAAATTGTTTAGCTCATAGTTTCCTTTCTTGCTTTTTTTCCCTGGGCTCAAGGAGCTTCACTTTACCCATGCTTGGCTTAGTGTTCAGCCAAGGATCCATGGGAACTTCTGTTAAGAGTTTGGGACCTGTCTCTTTGGGCAGCTCCTTTTTTTGTGCTTCTCTGAACATCAAGTCCATTTGATTTATCCCTGTGTCCTGTAGTAAGTGACAACCTGTATTTTGTTTGGATCCCTTTACTGTGGTCTGAAAGTTGCTTCTTGGTATAAATCCAAAGATGTCACAGGTTTCACTTCATTGTTTCTCTTTTGTGGACTCATAATTCTATTTTGCCTATTGTCCAATTTCTGACAACAGTTGTTTGCTATATTTTGTCTGATTTTTAAAGTTGTTTATAGTTGGCTCTGGGTACTCTGTGTGTGGAAACCTAACTGTTTACTTCATAATTTTTGACCCTATTTCGGTCTGAATTTTTATTTGATAATCAAAAGCAAGTATTTTAAGATGTAGTTACACGATACTTCTGTGTAATGCCATTTCATATGTTCTGAATAACGCATGACATTGATGAACCAACTCATTACTGTTTTTTAATTTTATAGAAGATGAAACTGAGATAGGTAAGGAAATTGTAGGAATTTGGTTTCTGATACATATAAGCAAATCTGATTTTCTTTTTATAAAAAAAGTTATAGAACTCTGGATCAGAGTTACTTGCCATCTTGAGCTGTTATTGATTCTCTTTGTTTGGATTGATCTGGGGCAGGAGTATGTAAGACTTAGAAAAGTACTTCAGATATTAATATATGTTGCAGTAATTGCTTTTTTGCCCAACATCTATGCCCCTTTTGTTTAGTGAGAATTTCTCAGTTCATGGTGGATGAATGCCATTTTTACTTCTTTGAGTAGTCAGGATACAAACCTGTCAACTATTGAGGCCTATGCTAAAAATATAAAAGTGGTGTCTGGGCTAAAATATACCTGCTAAAAGACAATTTTTGTACCTTTTGCTTCTTTTTTCTTCCAGGCATCTTTGTTCTAGCTAAATTTTTCAAGCCCCTGTTCCATCTTATTTTTAAATTTTATTTTTATAACCCTTGATGTCTTTCTTTTCCTGCTTACCATATCCTGATTTGTTTGCTAAGGTTTAACCTTAGAATCCTAAGAGATAGAAGGAATGTCTGACTTGGAACTAGGGTCGGTATTTATTTAGTTCATATATACTTACTAGGTTTCTCCTAGCCTTCACAAAAAATGTATTAATTTTTTCCTTTCTTCATCATGATTTTGTGCTAATAAGCATACTCATCTTTTCTCAACTGGCAGTTGGCTTCTTAATTTGTGAAATAAGGATGATAATGTTTAATATCTAGTTTGCTAGCTTACCTTACAAACATATAAGATAATGTTTGTGTGTGTAAATAACATGTAAATGCAGTGGGGTATTATTTTTCTGTGGATGGGGGGGGTTGTCTTCCTGTTAGGATTTATTTCATTTTTAAATTTTCAGGTAGGTTATTTGGTGTGACATAGTAACTCTCTGCTAGATCACCACTTCCAAGTTTCCTTGTAGAATAGGGTGCTTTGGAGGATGAAAAAAATGTCTTAAAGATTCTGTCACTATGAGGACTATTGCTCAGAAATAATTCCTGTGATTTTCTTGTGATGGCATAGCTATAAGAGCAAGAATACAGGTGGACCTGGGGTGTGCAGGTTGTTAAGAGTGGCGAGGGTAAAGCGGGGTCGGGGAGAACACACATACCAGAGCCAGCTGGGCTAGGCTTTTAGTTTGGCAAGTCTTTCAATTAATCCCCTCCCTTAAAAAATACTCTTTTCTTAGTCCTCGAGAGAACACAATATAAATTCAAACAATGAACAGGTGTGTAATTTAGAACATGAAAAATCCTGTCCTCGGGAGGAAACCACTTTAACACAGCCAGTTTTCCTTCTTGATGATGGTGTCACGCGTATTATGGCTGATGTGGAAAATGTTCTTTAGGAAAAGAATGGGACTAAATGGAGGCAAATCTCTTATTTTGAGCAGTTGCTGTATTATTGTTTTGCTTATCACCATGAAACCACTGATCTTAAAAGGCCTCCATGGAGTTTTTTCTTGGCAGTTTTGTTTCCAAGAAGAAAGCAAACAAATAAATAGTAGGGCAACACGTGCATGTGTTGTTTGCATATATTCCTGTAATTTTATCAGAACTGGTAGGGGTGGGTGAGAGGTTTTGCAATGTGGTAATAATGTGGAAACAGATATATCCTGAGTGCTCCTGTGGCCTGGAAAGGACTGCAGCCCAGCTCTGAGAGGGTCCCAAGGTAATTTGGAGGTGGGGCACAATATTGCAAGCATTCTTCATATATTCTTTTTGTGAGTTTTCCTTTATTGACATTCTTTTCTAATTTTATCACATTGAGGTTTTGTAACACAGAAAATAAAGGCAAAGTTTAAAAATTATATTGCATAAAATAATAACCTACAAAAGTTTATTAAAATATGCTTTAAAAATTTTTAAATGACCTGCAGATGATGAGACGTTACGCTCTGTTAATGGCTGCTGCTTTGGAGAATTTTGCCTGCAGAGGAAGCTAAAGAGGAGTGCCTCGCAGTAGAGCACTTTCTCTAATAATAACTTCAGAAATTTAATTGCACCTCCGTCCAGGCTCATAAGTTGACATGCAAGTTAGCATTTCCCTCATCGGCTTCTTGGATTCTTCTCCACTCCCATTAGCTTCTTAGTTTCTGTGAGGTGGGCAGTGTTGTGTATCCTTCTGCTCCTATGAGGGGTCCATGTATCCTTTGGCAAGGATGCCAGTACAGGTCCCCATAGTTTTCACAGGAAAATAAAGTACAAATTAGCTTTTAATATGGAGTGTGAAGTCCCAGAAAGCTTCATTATTTTTAGCTAAAACCTGAAAGAATTTTTTTTAGAGGAAGTGATTTGGTTGTACTTTTGTGTTCAGGTCTTTAGTTTTTTTAAGCATTGTCTCTGAGCTTACATTATTTAAGTATTAATACTGAATTAAAATGGCGATTGTTTAGAATATAAACTTCTATGATCGTTTTCATATTTGAGATCACAGAGAAGTCGTATAATACATGGCACTGTCATAATTCATGCCATAGAATTGTTTTATATATACCATGGTTAGTGGGCTTACATTTAAGCAGAAGGCCCATCTTGAGAAAAAAACTACTTAATTAAAAATTAAACAATGAATTAAAACTTAAATTATGCAAAACTAATAAGCTACATTACCAAGACCAACAATTAATACACTACAGTATCTTCAGGAAAGATGCTAACATTTTAACATTTGTTTTATGTTAGAATTGCAATTTGCAGTGTATGCTATTTTAGAACATTTATTTTGAAGAGCTCAGCATGTCTGAATTAAGGCATAAGTCAATGGTCTAAGATTTTTAATGGTTATAGAATTTATCTTAGGTTAAAATCCTTTGATAGTACATACATCTACAGAAGAAAAAAATCCAATTGTTTTTTAGTGCCAACATCATATCAGCATATTTGATTACATTTAATTATTCCAGTGTTCAGGTCAACAGTGCAGAAATGCATTCAATTGACAAAGTCCTAAAGCAGTCTGTTATTTTGTTCCATAAGGTTTTTTTTCTTTGGATGAAGGACCACAATAATTACAGTTACTAAGGTTTTGGACTTAAGGAACTTTATGAATGGACATTAAATAAAACTACAGGATATTAAATTTAAAATATGAGCCATTTAAAAAATTTCTTGTTGTGATTCAGCAAACATAGACCTTTATGTTATATTTTATTTCCCATAAGCGGAAGGCATTGACGTCTAGATTTATAAACAGCACAGCTGAATTAGTCATTGTCTCTCATGTTACTTTTCATGAGAGTCACTTGCATGTGTGATGTTGGCGTGTTTTGGGTGGAGCCGACTCTGATGTTGGAGAGGAGCTCTCTGGGTAGTGAGGTCAGTGAGCAGAGCATCCCCAGGTCCAGCCTTCAGTCTGGTCTTTGTGCCGGAAACACTGTGTCTCAGATGTCTCAGCATACAGAGAGCAATGAGACTTTTTGAAATTTTGCCTCAAGAATGTACAGTTTTGGTACAGAAAGATATAAATTGATGATTATAAATAGCATGGTGAGAACCTTCTGTAAACATGCTCTGGGTTTCCTGAGGCCACAGAGGTTGGGACCTGTTGGTACTGGGGGTGTGTAGGGAAGGTACATGCTCACTTCCCTTTTAATGCTCTCAATTTGTTCTCCCTGCCCCCTCGACTCCCCCAGACAGGCATGCAAACAAATAAAGACCCCAGGCATTTACAGAGATTTGCCATAAGCACAGCTCAGGAGGTTTGGGTGAAGTTTGGGTTTGTGGTCGATGGTGGTACATCTTTTCTACAGAGATGCCCTGTCATTCAGTAGCACTCCTGTCTCTTCCACCTGCTCCTGCATCCTTCCCCTTTACCCAGACCCCACCAGGGGTTTTTCTCAGTAACTTATTAATCAAATTTTAAATGTTTAAAATACATCTGGGCCCCATTTCACGTGGGACTGAGCAGATGTTTTCTTCTGTGTCCCATCACAAAGCTGATATCCGACACATGGACCCACACGAGTGAAAATAAGCAAAGAAGCCTTTAAGAGATGTTGCTGGTCACATGTGCCTTGTGTTGTAAAGGTTTTGATTTTATTGTATTGCCAAAACTTCATACATGTGATGATAAATGTTAGATGTTATATTTAAAAAAGAAATTGGGCTGGTAGGTCCATTACCCGAAGGAAAGGTGGTTGTACATGGAGCTCAGGGCAGTCTGTTTGGGGAGATAGATGGTATCTGCACTGTGTTTAAGGGGTTAGACACTTTGGGGGTTTTTAAGATGTCTCCTAGAACCTGAACAGAGGTAAGCAGTTTCACTACTTGGTGAGAGAGTGGAGGAAAAAATGGTTCTGTGCTATTTTAGGAGGCTTATAGGAATGAGGTAAGGTGCTGTGATAAAAGTTTTAGGAACACTTACTGCCCCATACACTGGTTTGGGGCCTTAATTTGCCATGTTTGGACAAATCTAAGTAGATATTTTTTCATTGTTAGGTAGGTTTATGTGGAATAGTTCTCCTATTTTATGTGGGATTTTTGCAGTTAAAATATTAAAAAGTGTATTATATCACATTCTAAATAGCAGATCAATAGTGCAGAAGATATTTTTCTAACATCTTATTATATTTATTTAATCAAAAGACTAGAGGTAATTTGTGAGAGTTGGTTCTCTTTAAGGGAAAATTATATGCATATGTTCCTCTTAGTAAATTGAATTTGCCCTAAAACATATTTGTGTTAAGTTGTCATTGCCACTGCCGTTTATAGTGGTATTAGTGCTGTGTTTCCACAGCATGACCATTGTTGTCATGCTTGAATAAAACACTCCAAATATGTCAACATTTTAAAACTTTCGTGTATACTTTACAATCCACTTTCTAAGAACATTTGGATGGTAAAATATGGTTTCTTTGAATGGGAAATAATTTGTTTTACTTTGTGAGGTTTACTCATTTAATATGCCACTATTTTCTAAATCCCCAAATCATCTATGCAAAGTAAATTTTTGAATAAATTATGTAGCACACCTAAGTTTAAAGTCTTTCCTTTCACTTTCTTGGGAGAAATGTTCTAGGTAAAAACCATCTAATTAGTTTACCATGAGCAGTTTCTGTGCTGCCACAAGTTTGGCATTTTCTTTAGGTCAAGATTGTCTATATCACTTTCTGAGATGCTAGAAAACTGCTGAAGCCATGCTTTTGGTAAGGGGTATCACACACGGTGCCATCAGCACTTTTCACTTTCCTCTAGCAAGGGCAAATGGAGATAATTTCATTATTTGGTTTTCTCTAGTCCTCTCCCAATTCTCTCTTCCCTAAGCTTTATGAAACCCCTTACCCTTAGCTGTACCCCCTTTTCTTCCAAGGTCATTCTTCTCAGCTTTACCTTCACTCTTCAAAATGGTGAGCTGTCTCTGTGGTGACAGAGGATACGTAGTCTCTGAACTATTAGTTTACAGTGGTGAGAGAATCTTTTTAGAAAGGAGAGAAAATTAACTGAGACCACATGTAATTATTGTCTGCCTTGGGTTTTAGCCTTTGTCATCTTAAAGATAAAATTAGTTTTGCTTCTGAAACTTATTCTTGTTTTTTTTTTTCCCATTAAGTTCATGTATCAAAGATCAAAGTATATTTATTGGCATTCTCATGTGTCAGGCATTCAGGCATTTAGTGTGTGCTGTGGACTGAGTTGTGTGTGCCCTCCACCCCGCCTCAATTCATATTCTCAAGCTCAAATCCCAGTGTGACTGTACTTGGATACAGGACCTATAAGGAGTTAATAAAGGTTAAATTCAGTCATAAGGGTGGAGCCCTGATAGGATCGGATTTGTGTTCTTTTAAGAAGAGGCACTAGCCGTTCTCCCCCCTGCTCCCTCCCTTGCTCCTCTTTCTCTGTCTCTCTCATCCCCACTGAGGACGTGAGAAGATGGCCATCTACAAGCCAGTAAGAGAGTTCTTACCAGAATCCAACCTGCTTGCACCCTGATCTTAGACTTGCCTCCAAAAGTGAGAAAATAAATGTCTGTGGTTTCAGTCTCCCCCAATCTGTGGTATTTTGTTATAGCAGCCCGAGCTGACCAAGACAGCAGACAGTTATTACAAGTGCTATTTGACATTAAAACCAGCTTGAATTAGTGCCCCCTAGTTGATTGAGTTTGTGATCAGCTCATCAAAAGGGAACAGCTGTTATTGCAAATAGTGAGACAACTTATTGCAAAGATAACTATCCTGTGTAATATTTTAATTTTCCTGTACCTCCTCTTTCCCTGCTATCTATAAGTGTAGCTCCGGATTGATTTTTCCTGTGATTCTTGGCGTGTGTGGGGATCATGTACAGACATGTGCACAGGTGTTAAGTGTACAGATTAACGAATCTCATAAAATGAATATACCCACATAACTAGCACCTGGAACTTCTTAGAAACAAAACAGTACTGGAAGCCTTCTCTTGCTCCTTCTAGCCGTCACTGAGGCCTCCCTCCCCTGACCAAGGTGGAACGCAGCTATCACAGCTTTTCATTCATCTGTTTTGATGAGGCAGATAATAATTTCTGATTATATGATATGAGACATGATAATATTATATGATTATATGATATGAGACATGATAATTTCTGATTTCAGTCTAATCTTCAACCTGACTCTGATTTCTGCCTCTGTATTTTTTGTTAAAATTTTTTTCCTTTATCTTTTTAGGGCTGCACTCGCGGCATATGGAATTTCCTAGGTTAGAGGTCGAATCAGAGCTGCAGCTGCCAGCCTATACCACAGCCACAGCAATGCGGGATCTGAGCCTCGTCTGCGACCTGCACCACAGTTCACAGCAGTGCTGGATCCTCAACCCTCTGAGTGGGGCCAGGGATTGAACCTGCATCCTCGTGGATACTAGTCAGGTTTGTTACTGTTGAGCCACAATGGGAACTCCCCCCAGAATGTTTTTGCTCTAGCTTCTTTTATATTGTTGGCCTTTGACCTATTAATAATTTGGTCCTGCTTCCCCACCCCCCACCCTCCAATTTGTTCATTGCACTGTGGAGAGAGAAGACTGTTTTACATATTTAGGAAATAGATTTCATAAGCCCCATAAGTACATAAAATGCCTGCCTCAGCTTTATTCTGTGAATCTTGAAATTCAAACTTGAAAGTAGAGTTTGTGGTTTAATTTGCTTATGTTTTAGCTTGGTATGCACATAGCCCTCTGTGGGGTGCCATTTCAGCTACCATTATTATAGTGAAAATATCTATAAAGAAGACATGCCTGTGAATATTCCATTTTTGAATGCTCTTCTAATGAGGTATTAGATCAGAGGTGGCATTACATTTTGGAGGGGCTGCTGATTAAATGCAGTTTGCATATTTTTACATTGCTTTTCCAGTTGACATCAACTTTCTGGTGTGATACTAGCTCAGTGTCAAGAAGGATTCTTAGCTCTGAGTTTAGATATGGAATGAGAAGGATGTTTGTGTCTTATTTGTGCCTGGGTCAGTTTTGCTATTAAATACATCTCTGATATTTTCAGTAGAAGTTACCCAAAATGTATAATTTAATAGGCAGGTACTTTGTCTTTTATGCAATTCAAGAATATTTAAATTCATAGTGAGGTAAACATTATTATCAGTGTTTTAAGCTGATAAACATACATTATTACCAATATTTTTCTTATGGCTATTTTACTGACTCTTTTATGAAATAGTAAACATTCTGCTTGAAGTGGAAAATGACTAAAGAAAAGTTTATTTTTAAAAAAAAAATCTGAAGTGAGATTATTTACATTTTTTCTAGCGCATGTGAATGAGTTTGATATATTGGTTAAATGGCTTATTGATCAGAAGCAGAATGACATCCATACATTTATTTATATATAAATATATATTATATTTGCATTTAAATTCACATACAGACATTTATGTAAATACATACATAGATGTGTTACAGGGGTTGGCCTTACCTGATTGCCGGCATTGATTATTACAGAATGTGGTAATGTTTTTAGTAATAAAATCATCGAGTTATATTACCATGACCTATCCTGCTAGTAAATAATATACTAGCAAATATCCCCAAGCTGCCTCCAAACATACATTTATGATGATTAATTAATCAGTGACTATCTTAGATGTGGTAAGATACAAGGCAGATCTGGGAATGAAGTGTCAACTTGCCCAATTTCTTTAGATCTTTGAAATGATTTTTTTTTTTTTGGACCTGCGTAGGGAGCTCTTTTATAATGTTATAGACAGATGTGCTGTTAAATACGATATAATTTAGTATAATTATTGTTGTGGAAATGAAATGGCAAAAAGAAGTTCTCTTTTGTATTTCTTGAATTTGGCTGTATCTTTAAGGGGTGCTGATCATGACCCAGACCTGGGTTTATAGCCAGAGGGACTGAAAGAGAGTTGTTTAAAATAATCTTTTTTTTTTTCTTTTAAAGTGACCAGTTCTGTCAAGCTTGCAGGTCCATGAAATGACGGGGCTTTTATTCTGTTTAAAAATATATTGCCTCGAGTTCTTTAATACTAAAAGTGTTGACATCACCATCATTTTGCATGAATGACAATTCTTTGTGAAAAGTGTTTTCTTGCTGAAATTAAGTCGCTATGCTCTTTGTTTGCATTAATAGCTTAGTGCAATGTTTTGCTGCATTAGACCCAGCACAGAGTCTTGTTTTTTAAAGAAAGTGGAGGAAAAGAGGTGGGTGTTGACATGGCACTATTGAGTTTGCAGGTATATTCATCCTGCAGTTTATTGTGCCTTTGATCTTAATAGCAGACATGGTAGAAATGTGTCTTTTTGATAGCAGGACTTTTTCTTTTCTTTTTTTTTTTTGTCTTTTGTCTTTTGTCTTTGTTGTTGTTGTTGTTGTTGTTGTTGCTATTTCTTGGGCCGCTCCCGCAGCATATGGAGGTTCCCAGGCTAGGGCTTGAATCGGAGCTGTAGCCACCGGCCTACGCCAGAGCCACAGCAACGCGGGATCCGAGCCGCGTCTGCAACCTACACCAGAGCTCACGGCAACGCCGGATCGTTAACCCACTGAGCAAGGGCAGGGACCGAACCCGCAACCTCATGGTTCCTAGTCGGATTCGTTAACCACTGCGCCACGACGGGAACTCCAGGACTTTTTCTTTTCATAAAGATTCTGATTTTCCTTATCTCTCATAGACTCTTGTGCTTTACTTAGAAGACCCACCCATCCCTAGTTGCATTTTACTATCATCTATCATTTAATGTCAGAAATACATTTTGACCAGGTTATGCCATGTTGAGTTTCTCAGTTGGTTTTTAGAGGATTGATAAATGGTGGTATGTTTATGGTGTTTTGACTTGAGAAAAGAAATACTTTCTCAAGTAAACCTAGAGTTGAGCTTGTCAGTAAGGTCCTCTGAGTTCACTCAGGGGAGATGGGGGCTCCTCTGCTCCCCTCTGTTGCAAGTAGGTGAGTAGAGGCCATGTGGAGAGACCCTGAATCTGCTTGTGATGTGGGAATGGAGCCCATGAGGACTCAGTGGTGGCACATGAGCCACTTAACTGTGGCTCCCACCTAGCTGGATAGTATGCCCTTTGGAAACAGTGAAAAATGCTCCATTGTCCAGATGCCATCATCCTGTAATATAATTCTGCCTTAAGTTGTTGTATGCCATAAACCAACTTTGTCAGGTGGCGTATGTAATTATCCCAGTTAAAATGTCTTTTACCTCTATTCTACGTCTATGGCCCTTTGAATATATATGGTAGATTAAAGACCCTATTTTTGATTTTAGGTTAAAAATTTTAAAATATAGTTTTCCCTGCTTTTATGTTTTTTTAATGAAAAAATATTTTTCTGTCGAAAAACTCAGAATTCATTTATGTAGGTTACATTGTAATTTTTTGTCCTTTATTAGTGATTAAATAAGGTACAGATATGTTTAAAAATTAATAGCTTATGTCTTGTAAACAGGAGAAAACAAATACTGGACATTTTTGACAATATGAAAATTAAAAGAAATAGGTTAAATAAGGTCTCGATGTGAGATGTGAACTTTCTTCTGCAGGTGAGAACTAACTCTAGGCATATAAAACACAAACTATAGTTACTATTTATAGATCAAAGAGTGGTTGATGCTGTATCCCTAGGACTCTATTTGCACTGACTCATCTATGAGCCAGCGTCCTTGTCAGCTACTGAAGATCATGCTCCTGCTTTCCTTTTCCAACCAGTGGTTAAGGCTAATGCAGAACTGAGTGTCCCATCCCCCTCTTCCCTGCTACTCAGGACCTGCAGGTAGATATCACTCCACACTGTGCAGCTCATCACAATTATGGGTGCTTTGGAGATTGCTATTAAAGAGTAATAGCTTTTAAAATGAATTATGTAAAAATGAAAAGTCTACCACAAAATTCTTTAATATCAGATCATTATAGAATTATCATTTCTATGGGATCCATTTATGAACTTTGAAAGGTCCATACCATGTTTATCTCTTACCCCTCCAAGTTCAGTGTCTTTTCTACTATTATACTCCATTGTCTTCCTCAGAGCGTTCATTTTTGTTTTGGAAAAATTATAGAAACTCTCTTTATTATTTTCTTCAAGAAGATGGTGTATTCCTTCCTCATTGTATTATCATCTGTAATGTACTCTTAGAATTACCTGTAATTGACTGCCATTGCCCCAGTGCTGGTAGGTGAGATGGTCGGTTCCCTGGATCTAGTCAAGGCAGAGTTATGTATACATGAGTGTTTATGTGTATGGAAACTTTCTTCCTACTCATACTGTGGCTCCATGAAGGCAGAGACAGTGGTTGTTCTGTTTGTCTAACATACCTCAGAGTGAGTTATTAGTAAATAATTGTCTAGTAAGTGGATTAATGTTTTAGTTACCATAAAATACCTGTGTGTTTTAAGAGATCAGGTGGCCATGGCTTTCTTGAAGACTTCTAGTCCATTCAGACCTGTTTGTTGTCCATTTTTGTATTGGACTGATATCTTTATTTATGCACTTGTCAGTCTCAGAGTTCTTGTCTCTTAACCACATTTTCTTCCTGGAGTAGCTGCTTTCTTGGGATGGATAGTGTCGTCTTTACCCGTTTGCATCTTCTGCGCTTAGTGTGGTGCCACTGTGTGCAAGACAGCCATCTGTACTTGTTAAATGAATTCCTCACTGCTTAATGACGTAAATTGTAACAGCAAGTTAAATCAGTGTTCCAAAACAGCATAAATGATATTTATTGAGAAAACCTTTTTAGTAAAACACATTCAAGTATAGTTATTATTTTAATTTTTACCAGCACAATCTCTGTTCTTTCTAACTTTGAACTATTTGTAAAATTCTGTTGTGCATGATATTATCTGAAAATGGCATGAGGTTCTCATCATGGTGAAAAAAATTACGTAAACAACAAATTAAAAAATCCTCAACTACATGCTATCTGTCCATATTTTTTAAATCAAATTTTTATAAGTATGTCCAAAGGTGGAGTTAACTGGGTTTTTTTTTTTTTTTTTGGTAATTTGGCATGAAAAATTAATTTCAGTCTAAATGTTAACAAATGACTAGTAAAAGGAGAGCAATGACTTACATAGGCTAGTAACATGTAGTTATTATACTGAATATAGACATTACATCACATCACACGTAGACCTTGAGAGGTTTATTTTGTATTATTTTCTAGTAATGGCATTATGCTGTTGTATAGTATAATTGACAGTCTTTCTTCAGAGTTTCTATATATCCTCTGTGGTGAAGCCTCTTTGTAACTCTGTCCTGCCTTTTGCTTGTGGTAACTATGCTTTTAAGTGAACGAGAAGCGTGTTGCTTCAGGTGCATTCCTAGGACTAGTAAAGAATCAAGAATTATAGCCAATCAGCTTCCTGCTTGTTGACCTTTTTCTTTTGGGGCCCTCTGATCAGTTTTGAAAGGGAGAGCTGGTTATGGCCCGTTCTGGGGGAACCTGCCTGGTGTGATGGCAGGTTCAGATCAAGCCCAGAAGTGTCTTCTCATTTTTGGATCGTATGTTCTGCCAGCTTGCTGTATGGCTGCCACAACAGTAACCCTGTGCACGGCTTGATTGGTGAGGATTTACATGTGTGCTAATTAGAGTGGAATAAATGATTGGCTGCTTGCTGCATTGCCATAAAGGGTGCCCAGATGTACACCCCACATGAACATAATGTGCCCGGGCACGGCACATCAGAGTTTGTCAGCTGCATTACCTCAGTAGGCTTAGGGCCTGTCGCAGGGAATTTGCTGATAATCGTCCCTTATGATTTAGTGTCTTACTTGGTGAAAGTGAAAGACCTCAAAATAATGTCTTGGCAACAGAATTTATGATCCTTTAGGAAAATAAACAAAATGTGCTTAAACTTAACTGGGGGTAATGGATAGGTGACTTTATACAATGTATATTCAAAAGATGTTTCTTACATTTTGAAATATTTTTTCCAGTAAAACAAATAAAATATTTTTCCAGTAAAACAAATGAAATATCAGGTAAATTGGCATAATCAAATAAATTGAATTTTGAAAAACTACATAAGAATCCAGTCTTTTAGGTTGAATTAAGCCACATTAAATTCACCCATATGTATATCTGATGAAAGATGTAGCATGGAATAAATTCTAAAAACTCATTTTTCTAGAACTTAAACTTTATATAAAATTTATATTTATATATATATAAATCCACATTTTATCTCCTTTGTAAAGGTACAGTAATACTCAGAATCCCATTGTGTTGTATGTATGCACAAAATCTGTAATATCTGATTACTTTGACAAGTAATTTTGTAGTTACATGTTCATAATATTGATAATGTATTAATGTACAATGATTAAATGGTTAAGCTGCCACATTAAAGTTATGAGCAAGAACATTTATCTTGCCCAGCTAGGCAGGAACAAAGCCTGTCCGTTTCCAGATGACATTATTCAATCTCTGTGTTGCTCCAAGATGTTAGCCTGATGGCATCGATTCTTAGCTTTGATACTGGGCTGCACTTGAGTGACCCAATACAGTTCAGTGATAAGGTTAAGTTAATTACTGTACATGTGCTAGCCAGCTTCCACATGATTACTGCTGAGAAAGATTTTGATGCCTTTTGCTTTAATTAAGTAAAAGGGAATGAATAGATATAATTGGGTTTTGAAATAATCCTGTCGCTATCAACAAGCTGATGTGTTTTTCCAACTTTGTTAAGTGTACTTATAGAGGCAAAATTTTGTGGAAGGAATGAAGTTTTTCTATTATTGCCTACACTGAAATGTTACTATATAAACATTAATGCTGATTTATGAATAGTTTGATTTAAAAGAATTTGACCTGAAAGAATCCGTTTATAACTTCCCTTCAAAAAGATAGTTATTTTTTTGTTCATGTAACTACACTAAAGGCAGAACTTTATTTATTTTTTTGTCTTTTTGCCTTTTCTAGGGCCGCTCCTGTGGCACGTGGAGGTTCCTAGGCTAGGGGTCTAATTGGAGCTGTAGCCACCGGCCTATGCCACAGCCACAGCAACGTGGAATCTGAGCTGCATCTGTGACGTATACCACAGCTCACAGCTCACGGCAACACTGGATCCTTAACCCACTGAGCAAGGCCAGGGATAGAACCCACAACCTCGTGGTTCCTAGTCGGATTGTTAGCCACTGAGCCGCGACGGGAACTCCTAAAGGCATAACTTTCAATGCATTTTTGTGCTTTTACATTTGCAATATACTTTTAACCCAGTTTTCAATTAGGACAGATACATTTTAACTTTAAAAAGTTTATCATAATAGTTAATCTTATTTTCGTACCTCATCATCTCTTTTTATTGATTTGATTGCTCTCGCAGAGTTTACAAAAATTAATAGAAAAGTGAAAATGAAATGCCCTAAACTTTTCCAATGGTTGTAAGAGGCTTCTAATTTTTATTTTTCCTCATGTAGGAGTATTGATTTTTGTCATAATACTTTCGATTAAAGTTCTAATTAATTCAAATTTCTCTTATTATTCGAGTAGAAATATATAATTATACATTTTCTTCAGGTAATCCCATCCTTTTGGCCGCCCTGAAGCATATAGAGTTCCTAGGCCAGGGATCAGAGAGCTACCAACCCACTGTGCTGGGCTGCTGATTGAACCTGCATCCTGGCACTGCAGAGATGTCACTGATCCCATTTTGCTACAATGGAAAGTCTTCATGTGATTTTTTTCTAATGAGCATATCTAAAATACATGAATAGTATAGTTTTGGAAAATGTTATAATGTTTTTACTGAGTTTAGGTTTTCCCCTCCATCCTTAATGGGTACCATTCCTTTTCCCACAGCTGTTCAGACATTGTGAATACTGCCTTCATTGGCTGACTCAGCCATACACTTAACTGGGATTGTCAGCATCACCTCTCCTTCCTGTTATTGAAGAACTGGCATAATATTTCTGCACATATATCTCACAGTGATGGTAGAGTCACATGAGATTAGGATGCTCTTTAAGCAGTAGAGAGCAATTAGTTTTTTAGTAATTAATTTATTTTTTTACCTAATACATGTTTGCCAATGTTCACTAGCATATCTATTGACAATCAAAATGAGTTAACCATTGTCTTTGACTTTTGTCCTCTACATTTTAAGTAAATATAGTCAACCTCAGGGGAGAATAGTCAAGCTGAATCTGAATAAGAGGGAAAATGTAAAATGACAATGATAAAGTCTTCATCTTACTAGATGATTGAAGAGTTTTAAAATAATACTCTTGTTATTTTTTTCCAATGTCCTATTAGAACGAGACAACAGTTTTAAAATGAAGGACAAATTATATCTATTCATTCTTCATGGACTCCATTTCATGGGGAAGAAGTACAAAACATCACAATTAAATTTAGATTTTGATTTAGTATCCAGTTTTAATCTTGGTTATTTAAGTTGACAGAATGGTGTGACCTCTTCCCCCTGCCCCTCAGTGCTAGAGATGTCCACCTCCCAATCACAGAACCTGTGGCTGTATTATATTAGGTAGCAGTGGGGAACTAGGATTCCAGTGGAATTAATGGTTGTCAGTCAGTTTACCTGGAATGCAGAGACTATTGTGGGTTATCTGAGTAGGCCCAATATATGATCACAAGGGTCCTCAAATGTGGGAGAGAGGACTCCTAGAAGAGGAGGGCACAGTGGTGTGTTGGGGGCCACTCACCCTCCCACTGATGGCTTTGAAAGTGGTGGTTGGGGTCACGATCAGTGAATGTGGATGACCTCTGGAAGGTGGAAAAGGCAAGAAAAGGAATTCTCCTCTAGAACCTCCAGAAAGGAACATATTCCTTCTGATGCTTTGATTTGAGCTCAGTGATCTCTGTGGTCAGCTTCTGAATATAGATCTGTAAGATAATAAATCTGTGTTGTTTTTTAAGCCATTAATTTTTTTTTTTTGGTAATTTGTTATAGCAGCCCTAGTACAATTATTGTCTACAGCAGAGTTACTCATTGAGTTATTCATTTATTTAGAATTAAACATTTTATTAATATTTTTTTCTGTCTTTTATTGTCAACTTCAGTAGAACCCTCAGTGTGTGATTTGGCCCTGGCTGGTGTTATGTATGTGTCTTGGCCATTTCACGGCTTAGTGTTTTTGAGGCCTTGTGTTGCACACCTTTAAAATGGGGTTAGAAGGAAGGCAGTGTAGTTGGATTTAGAAGTCTTGGGTTCATGTTCCAGAGTTATAGGAAAATGGCCTTAGTTTCTTCACCTGAAAATGGAGAAATCATATGTCTTTTGAATAGTTGATGAAATAATGTATGCATGTGTGGCTTAGAAACTATGAAATGCTATATCTACACACATTATTATTCATATTCCTCTTCGGTCTTTAATTCTAGCCTTATTACATGCAACATGAGCATTCTGTACAACAGTGGTTAGGAAATATGAGTTCTCTATCTTGGGTTCTATGGAGCTGGCAGAGTCTTACCTTGCTACCATGTTGATTTGGCTTTTCCTTGACTTGCCAAGCCAGACACAGGTGTTCCCTTCCTTCTTTTCAGTCCCATTTGTAAGATTGATTCAGAATGGAAGTATAGCAATTAGTTTGTATTTTCTCAGAACTAATTTGCTACCTTTCTTTTTTGTTCTTGTTAAAGTTTTAAGTTTAAAGAAGATGGTCATTTTTTCCAATTATTTAAGTTTTGGAAATGCTTCATCTCCCAAGTTCAATTCATTTAAAATTAATAAAGTTATTAAACAGTGTCTTTGTACTGGTCACAAAAAGTAAACCATCTCAGCCCACGTCCTCGTAATCCTCAGTCATAGCAGCAGTCAGTCCCAAGATACTGCCTGTAACAGTGCAGGGGCGCAGGGTGGGGTAACTAGTTTGGCCTGGGGAAGTCGCAGAAAATACTACAGAAACTTCGAAGAGTGTGAGAGTTTTCCTTGTGGCCATGGGAGGAGAGAGCACTTCAGGAGAGGAAGGCATCGAGTGGGAAGGCATAGCTCTGTGAGAGCCAGGCAGGATCCTGATGTTTCCCTGGGAGGGCCTGAAGAGGAGAGCAGCACCAAAAAGAGGGCAGGGTCTAGTTTGTCCAGGCCTTTTGAGACTGTGTGCTTTGCCTAGTACTTTTCCCTGCAGTCTCTTGGTGAGGCCTTCAAAGCTGTCAGATTTCCACCCACTTGGAGTCGGACCTGAGACACTGGGTCAATAACAGGCTTTACTGTGGAGGCCCCTTCGACAGAGACCATTTCCCTGGGAACCGGAGCATCAGAGGCTGTAGTTGGGAAGGTTCCAGATAAGGTGATCAGAGTAAAGTTCAGAGGGTGGAGTGGAGACGTGTTTTTGATGCGAACCAGACAGAATTAAGGGCCTGACTGCAGGAGGCAGTGGGAGGGGGAGGAGCTGAGAATTCAGAGGGTTGGGAGCTGGCAGGTTTGGGAGAGAAAAGTGGGATGGATTTGGTTTTGGTTGTGTTGAGGGTTTGATGCGTGGGGTCTTCCAGGGGGAGATACTGAGCCTAGACGTGAGGCGGGTACTGGAAGTGCAGGCAGTGATGCCGTGGCCCATGTGAGATGGCTGGATTGCACAGAGCAGGTCCGGGTGACCCTGAGCAACGTCAGAGCCAGGAGGGAAAGAGAAACACAGGCCTGGCACTCCACCAGGATCCTCCTCAGTGTGTGGCCCGAAGGATATCTCTGGGCTTTGTCATCCCCTTGTAAGTAAGGGTCAGAACCCAGAGGCTGGTAGGAGCAGGCATGGCTCTATGGGCTGCTGCATTTCCACTTCTGTGCTGCAATTCTCCACTTCTGCTCTCAGTGTGGAAGTCTCAGTCTCCAAGCATAGTTGTGGATATACAGTTGTGTAGCTCATATTTTACTCCACATTGAGAAAAACACACGTGGGGTCTGAAAAAAAACCTCATCTCCAAGATTGTCAGAATTCTGGGACTTTTTATTGACTCTTAGATATGTATTGAAATAATACCTTCACAAACCCTTTAGATTAGGAAGTGACATGAAAACAATGTTACACATGAAAATACATGAGTACTATTGTATGTTAGTTGAAGGTCTGCAAAACTTGATTTACCTAGAGCATTTTAATCTTAATGTTCCTTTTATATAATGCAGTGAAAATATACATTTTATTCATTTTATGGGAATAAAACATATTTTCAGTTAAACTTTAAGTCACTAAGAGTTTTACTGTATATATATATATTATATATATAATATATATGTATTTTAAACACTTGGTTTTTAGATATCCTTCTCCAGTAAGCAGATTTGACTCAGGCTTTTGCGATATTTGCCCCAGGCTTTTGCGATATTTGCCCCATGTTGTTTTGTCCTGACATTAACATTAATCATCAAATACCTTTTCTGCTTTAATATGGGGGGGTAATTCATTAAAACAGAACTGTCCTCCTGCTCTTTTAATGAAAAGCAAAGCAAAGCAAAACAAAACATAATAGCTCCCAAATTTTGTAGTATGTGTAAAAAGATAATATATTGTAGGGGACAGCCTAGGTTTTAACAATGCCTGATGTCTTACTGTTTTATGACATTGGGTATGTGACAGTGATGGTCATTGCAAATATTTTAAATTTAGAACAATTTATGCCCTACAGATAAATTATTGTGCGGTAGCCATTTCTTTCTAAATGACAGTTAATGGACTTATCTTTTGAATACTGTGTTTAGCATAATATAGCAGAACTAAAAGTAATGATCAAAAGACTAAGGTTAGTCTTTCCTAAATGGCTTGAAATAATAACTTGGCATTGTATATTAACATTCAGAAAACATAGCCAACCCTCAACATATTAAGTTGCTTATACATTTCAGCTGAGGTGGTGATTTTCGCTTTTGGACACATTAGAGAAGAGCTCTTTGAAAAGTTAACTTTCTCACATCAGCTGAAGTCTTTAAAAATGTTTGATTAGTTTATTATAAAGCATATTTACTTGCCTTTTAAAAATAAGATAATCATAAGCAGTAGCTTCATTTATTGTCGGAAAAAGTGTAATTGCAAAATTAACTTGTCATACACCACAGCTCAGCAAAGTAACTTTCTTATAAGTCCATGGTCACAGTATGTTTTTGCAATTCAGCATCTGGCTCTGTGGGATACTGATGGCTTCTATGAAGAAAAGTACCAGGGTGAGCAATTAAATGCAAGATGACAGCATAAAATATGATCATTATGGTTATACAAAAGACACTTTTATGAATTTTGCAGATAACTGTCATTTTTTTACTCATATTTTCTCTTGCTTTGTTAGCTTAATAATTTTAGTACAATTTATTTTTTCTTCTGGAAAGTGAACAGCGCCATTTTATTATCCTGGTACTTGTTTATGTCTTTTTTTGTTTGTCAGTTTGAAGAGTAATAATAACTCTTCTACTGTTTTTTGATGCAGTACTTCCAACTTCATTTCAAAACTAAAGAATTAAAAAAAATTACATGGTAGTTGTATTATAAGAGTAGCATTTCTTTATGATGATTAGTATTTTATCATGTGGATTGAATAATACTCACTATCTGGAAATAACATTTGTCAGTAGTTTCCTCATAATCTTAGGTAGTGTTTTGAAGCATGTTTTTATAGTATGTTTGAACTCTTTGATTTGGTGGGGTGTGAAACTGTTGACATAAGGAATAACTTTGGGTCTGTGGAAAGTCATCATATTTCCTTTGCTTTTCTCTTTCTACAATGAGCCTGCTGATCTTTGTAGGGGGGCAGTCACTCTCGGGGCTGTGATCCCATGACCTTTGGAGTGGTCCATTGCTTCGGGCTCTGCTCCTCTGCAGTCCTGTCTCTTTCCACCCTTACTTTTCCCTGTTCCTCAAAGACTCTTGTTAACCAGTTATCTTTACCATTACTCTCTCATGTCCTGCTGTCTTCTTTTATCTGTAACAGTGTCCTTATTTCCCAATGACCTTTGTTACTGTTTGGTCAGATTCAACCTGAAGGTGAAAGTGTGGTTCTGTGAGGACTTGCCGATTCAGCAGTCAGCAGGAACTTCTTTGTGTGTGTGTGTGTTTTGTCTTTTTAGGGCTGCACCCATAGCACATGGAGGTTCCCAGGCTAGGTGTATAATTGGAGCTGTTGCTACTGGCCTACACCAGAGCCATTAGCAACGCCAGATCCAAGCCATGTCTGTGACCTACACCACAGCTCACGGCAACGCTGGATCCTTAACCCACTGAGCGAGGCCAGGGATGAACCCGCAAATTCATTGTTCCTAGTCGGATTTGTTTCCACTGCTCCATGATGGGAACTCCAGGAACTTCTTTCTTTGTGTATTTGGAGGGCCTGCTATTGTTATCAAACTGTGCTTTGCGAAAAAATGTGGCTTATGTTTTATCAGTTTTAAGTCATATTTACTGCAATCCTCCTATCTACTGGGTACTGGGTACTGTGCTGGGCTCTAGGGTACTGTGGTGGGAGTTTATTCCTTTTGTTCGAGAATGGCCATGGCCGGTGCCGTGTAGTAAGACCCACAGTGTGAGTGGCAGTGTGTGGGGTGGCTCAGGGGTTTCAATGTGGCTGCTTGGAGGAGGCTGATCTGAGGACAATGGAGCACAGCCAGGAGCACCTCAGGCCAGCTTCCCTCAGTACCTGCAGAGATGCTGTGCTGAAGATACCTCTCATAATGTTTTATTTTTTAAACATTTGTCATTTTTTCATGAGACTCTTTGGAATATTAACTTTTTTGTTTTCAGCTTTTGGAACCCCTGAATAACACTATTTAATGTTGATTCAGTGACTCAGGATTATTGTTTTGTGCATTTTCATGTTGGGCTCTAAGCAGTAATGTCCTCTGGGCACAAGATCCCTGATTACCAAGTTTTCCTGTCTGCTTTTCTTGGTTTTTTCCTCCTTTTCCTATTTGACCTTGACCAGTGATCTTGTTTGTAATAGAACAGTTTCTGTCCATTATTTACCATCAACAAGAAAGCCAGTGAAGCAGGTTTATTGGTACCTGTCATGAGGGGGTGATGGGTCTGAGGGACCAATTTAGAGACTCCCCTTCAGTCCTGGTACTGAAATTTCGACACCCCTTTCAGTCCCAGTGTCTAGACTTGGAGTGGCATATGGAGGTTCCCAGGCTAGGGGTCAAATCGGAGCTACAGCTGCTGGCCTACACTGCAGCCACATCAGATCCAAGCTGTGTCTGCGATTTAACATCACCGCTCATGGCACCGCCAGATCCTGAACCCACTGAGCGAGGCCAGGGATCGAACCTGTAACCTCCTGGTTCCTAGTTGGATTTGTTTCTGCTGTGCCATAATGGGAACTCCTTGGCAGGTTTCTTGTTTTTGTTAAATCTTGGTGGGTGACATTGCTGCCTTGGTGAGTTTCTGATAGCCACGTGTTTATATTTCCCTCTGTCACTGTGCAGCTCATTTTGTTTTCATTGCTCTCTTAACATGGTCTAACCTATTTTATCTTACTGCATGAATACTTCTGGATGGTTTATGTTTTAAGAATTAATAGACAAGTACTCTTTTATCCATGTGTTCTTAAATGCTTTATTTCAACGATAGTATCATAGCATGCATTTTAAAAATAGTGACCAATTTTAAGTAAATTTAAGTATATCGACTTTATTTATTCATTATTAATTTATTTATAATGGTATCAGGCTCATGAATGGTGAGTTTAAGATTCAGTGACACCAGTTTATTGGCAGTAAAGCAACACAAGGAGGATATCTTACATATACCATATGTGTCTACATTTAAATATAGACACATATATATTTAATATATAGAGATACTATCTGTTGTTATTAATGCTCTTATCTTTACCTTTTAAAAACAAACACACACATGTATGTTTGAGAGTGAGTATGTGTACATACATATCTTTTAGCATTTCTGAATTGGCCCAGGTGATTCTAATATAAACTTTTTTTGTCCAGAATTTTAGGTATGTAGAATTCTTATTTAAAAAATGGCAATAAAAATACTGTCCTTCATTCTATTTCATAGTACAATTACTTACTGCAACAGTTCCTATTAAGGAAGAGTCTGTTTTCATCAGCATTTGCTTTGGACAGAAATGCCTGAGTCTGTTAGATAGTGACACTTCTTTTTCCACTTATGTGTTAGAACAGCTTTGCATTCTGTGATTCTTTGGAGCACACAGACATGATATATTCAAGATGAATCAGACAATAAAATGCACTTATTTTCTGTGTGATAACTGGTGCTGCTTTCAGTAATAAAACTGAATTATGTATACAGATCTGAAAACAATCTATGAGATATGAGATCATTTTCCATAGTTAAATAATTTGTTCATATGACTGGTTTTTATAGTAAAACCTGTTAAGGTTTTATTCCCTTATACTCAACAGAGATTTAAGGCTCAAAACAAACAAATTAAAGAAACAAAACTAAAGATCTGTTAGAGTATAACTTGTTTATAATTTATTTTATTTACTTTTAAACAAGTATGTGAGGCTTATTTGCTTTAAAACCTTTGTTCTTTTACTCTGTTTTCTTTAACAGCGTTATTGGAGAATAATTCAAGTATAGTAAACAACATCCATTTAAAATGTACCATTTGATGGGTTTTGACAGTTCTGTACACTTCTGAAGCCATCGAAGGGATCAAGATAAAAGAACATTTCTATCACCCCCTAAATATTCCTGTGCCTGTGTGCAGCCCACCACCCCTTCCTGCCTGCCACTGGGAACCAGTGACCTGCTTTTTGTCACTGTAAACTAATTTGCTATATCATGTAGTATGTACTCTTGTGTAAGGCTTTGTGTGGACATATGTTTTCATTTCTCCTGGGTAATTACCTAGAAGGGAAAAAGACTGGGGTGTGTGATGACTCTGTCTTAACTTTTTTAGAAACTGCCATTGAGGTCTTCTTTAATTTTTCTCAGCCGTGTTCTATCGTCTTTAGCGTGAGGGCCTGGCACATTTTTTGGTTAAATTTATTTTTGCACTGCTTTAGATAAAATTGCTTGCTCTTAATGTTTAAAAGTGTGATTGAATTTTGTATGTTAAATTTTTATCCTATAAATTTCCTAAATTCACTTATTTGCTCCAGTATATACATGTATATTTTTAGATCCTATTTTCTATGTAAACAATCACATCTTTTATGAATAGAAATAATTTTACTTATATATTTATCCAATATTTATGCCTTACTTTTTTGTTCCTCTTCATTATTAGTAATAATTGTCTTAAAATCTATTAGGTCTGACATTAATATATCCATTCCAGCTGTCTTATGGTTACTGATTGCAGGGAATATCTTCTCCAGTTTTAAAATTTTGAATATATTTATCCCTCTCAATGTTAAATGTGTCTCTTATAGTTAGCACATAGTTTTGATGTTTTATTTTTATGTTTGTCTGTGTCTGCAGGATGCAAAAGTTCCTGTGCTGGGGATTGAACCTGAGCCACAGCAGTGTTAATGCCAGGTCCTTAACTGCTAGGTCACTAGGGAACTACAGTTTTGATCTTTTAATACCTTCTAATAATTGACTCTTTTTACTGTATCATTTAAGGTAGAAGAGTTGGTTGGATTTATGGTTTCTGAAACTTTTACTCTTTGTTATTCTGTCTCAGGTGCTTTTTTTTTTTTAAATCCCGTCTATTCTTCTTTTATTGCCTTATTCAGCATTGACATGAATCCTGTCAGATTTTCTTTGTCTGGTAATGTCTTTATGGCCTTCATTGTTGAAGTATAGTTTTGCTGCATATGGAAGTCTTGATTGATAGTTTTTCTTTAACCACTTTTCTCTATATAATTCTTCCTACTTGTGGCCTCTATTGTTTCTGGTAAGTCAGTTCCTGTATTGTCTTTCTTTCCTGTGTGATGTAAAGTCAACTGTTAAGCATGTAACTGTTCCATGTCTGTGATAAATATTTCTCTTTTTGCTTTCAAGATTTTCTTATTTGTCTTTTTCTTTTTAGAAGTTTGACTCTCATGTTTCGAAGAATGAATCTCTTAGTGTTTATACTTCTTGATGTTTGTTGAGCTTCTTGTATCTGTAGATTAATGTATTTCATCAAATTTGGGATGTTTTTAGCCATTATTTTAAAAAATATTTTTCTGCCCCTTTCCCTCTTTTCTCTCTTATTGGGATTCATACAGCACATTTATTGAAGTATTTCAAATTGTCCTATAGGTCTCAGAGGCTTTGTTCATTTTTCTAAAAATTTATTTCCAATCTTTTTTTTTTTGTTTTTGCTTTTTCAGGTTACACCCATGGCATATGGAGGTTCCCAGGCTAGGGGATGAATTGGAGCTACAGCTGCCAGCCTATGTATGCCACTGCCATAGCAACGTGGGATCTGAGGTGTCTGCAACCTACACCACAGCTCACTGCATTGCCAGATCCCCAACCCACTGGGTGAGGCCAGGGATTGAACCTGTGTCCTCATGGATGCTAGTTGGGTTCATTAACTGCTGAGCCACAACGGAACTCCTCCAGTCTTTTGATTAGATAATTAATATCTTTCTTATTTTCAGTTTCACTGTTTTTTTTTCCTCTGCCTTCCCAAATCTGATGCTTTCTCCTGTAGGAAATTTTCATTTCTGTTAGTAGTACGTTTCATCTCTAGCATTTCTACTTGGTCATATTCCCTATTTGTTGAGTATTTTTTGTTAAATTTTGAACATTTAAAAAGAATTAGTAGAACATCTTTTTCAGTAGCTACTGGATTTTTTTCTGCTGCATTGCCACCTGGGCCAAATTTGGTTTATCTCTGTTTATCTCTTGACGTTTATTTTTCTTCTTTAATCTGGCTTTTACATTAAAAAAAAAAAAGTCCTATGATTTTTTTTCGTTGTAGTTGAAAATAGGACATTTTATTGTAGTATGGTGTGGTAAGTCTGAATTTTGATTTACTTTTCAAAGAATGTCTTTTTTTTTTTTTCTTTTAGCCAAGCTTCAACATAAAAAGCATGGGATTTTATCTGCTTGTTGTGTAGAGCTTCTCCTGTTTCTGTTTAGTTTTTAAATGCTTATTTATTCATTTGTTTTTCCTTGGCTTTCTGGGTATTTTCCCTGTGTGTGTTAGATTTAACAGTCAAAAACAATGATTTGGGCAGAGTTTGTGTCTGCCATATGCTTGCTATTCCTGTCTGCACCAGGGGAACATTTCAAAGTTTTAGTGAGTTGTCAAGCAAGCCCACTTCCTGGGGCTCTGTCTGGTGCATTCCCTGGGCTTCCCTTGCACCCCTGCTTAGTCAGCCAGGAATGTGTGGAGAGCTTCATCTAGTCCTTTCACTTTTTTTTTTTTTTTGGCTGCATCTTTGGCATATGGAAGTTCCCCAGGGGCCAAGGATCAGGATCCGAGCCACAGCTGCAACCTATGTCACAGCTGCAGCCATGCTGGATCTTTAGCCCACTGTGCTGGATCTTTAGCCCACTGTGCACCCACACCATTGAAGAGACAATGCCAGATCCTTAACCCACTGTGTCACAGTGGGAACTCCTCACTTTTGTTTATAGTGTCTCCTTGATGAATTTCTTGCTAGTCTGCCAGTTGTCCAGACTGGGCTCACATCTGTGTATAGCAGTGTGGTAAGATTTCCTCATTTACTTCCTACTGACAGTCACTTTCAGCTGACAAAGCTATGGGGCTTTGTTCCCTGCCCCAAGTAACTTCCACCTGCACCACCATCACTCAGAGTTCCTGGTTATTGTTTTTTTTTTTTCTTTTTTCTTTTTTTTTTTTTTGTGCCAGGCATATGTTAGTAAAGTTCTGATGGTCCCTCACCAAGTCCAGGGGTTGGTGTAGGCCGGGTAGCACGTGAGCTGTAGGTAGACTACTTTTCCTCTGTTGCCTGAATTTGATTTTCAGAGTTATGAAATTGTTGCCTTTTGACTAATTTATGCAGTTTTATACTGTTTTTGAGGAGATTCACTGACTTCTTTACCAAAGAAGTCAAAACTGAGTGTTCATAAGTGAGCCCATATTTCCTCTGAAGTTTCTTGTGCCCCATTTTCTTCCTCCCTCTCTTTTCCTTCAGGGGCCTAGTTAACTACCTCTATGTTAAACGCTTTGTACTTGTTCCTCTGGTGGGTCCCTGAGGCTCTCTTTACTTCTTTCTTTTTTCATTCAGTCTTTCCCCCTTCTCTGTTCTTCATCTTGAATGATTGGTGTTGATCTGTTCTCAAATTCACTGATTCTTTACTTTTTCATTTCCATTTTCCTATTTAGTGCATTTTAAATTCTAAATATTTTATCTTTTGTTTCGAAAATTTCCATTTGGCTTTTTAAAAACTAGGTGAGTTTTCTTTGCTGAAATTTCCTCCCTATTAATTTTTTCCAAACACATTTTCTTTATTTCACAAAGTATGGTTATAATAACCACTCTAAAGTTATTTAAAATAATTCCGGCATTTTGGGCATCTTGTTTGCCACATACTGTTTTGCCTGAGATTTGATTGCATTTTCCTGACTCTTCCTAAGTCAAGTTATTTTGGATTGGATCTTGGACATTTTGAATGTTTTTTTTCATAATTTTTTTTTTCGGTCCTTTTAGGGCTGCACCAGAGGCATGTGGAGGTTCCCAGGCTAGGGGTCAAATTGGAGCTTTAGCCACCTACCTGTGCCACAGCACAGCACCGTGGGATCTGAGCCACGTCTGTGACCTACACCACAGCTCACAGCAACGCTGGATCTTTAACCCACTGAGGAAGGCCAGGGATCGAACCTGCGTCATGGATACCAGTCAGACTCATTTCCACTGAGCCATGATGGGAATTCCACATTTTGAATTTTTGTTGTCTGGTCTCTGGATTTTGTTGTATAGCTTCAAATACTCTTGGTGCTTTCATTTTTAGCAGGTAGTTAAGTTGATTCCTATCAGATGGCATCTGTCATGTCTGCCATGGTCAGCTGCTCACCTCATTTCTGATACGTAGGCTTTCACTGTAGTCTGCTTTTACTTCTCCTGGTTTGTGTATGGTTTATGTATTCTGCATCCCTTTGGCTCTCTCTTTTATGGAATTTACTTTTTAACCTTCCTGTGTGGCTATCATTGCCTTCGGACACTTTTCTCTCTGATCCAGCAACACAGCTGAGTTTCCCACTGTGATTTTGGCTGCCTGTCTGTCCACAGTGGGCTGCAGCTCTGGGCATCCCTAGGGTAGGACCACCAAAAGGGAGGAGGGGTTGGATTTACCTTTTGCTCTTTTCCTAATGCCTTGACTCCATTCCAAAATTTCCATATTTTCTTTAGTTTTCAAAATTATCAGGTAGTTCTTTTTTTTTTTTTTAGTATTTTGTTCAGATTTTATAGCTGTTATGTGTGAGAGGTTTGGTTTATTATTTGAAGATTATTACTTCATATCAGAAGTATATGAAGTATAAAAAAACTTCTTTAAAATAGATTTAAATTTTATTCTCAATACATTATATGCTCATGGTGGGAAGTTGAGGGAGGCAAATGAATTGTAGCAAATATGAAAAAGAAAATCACCTTAAATCCACTATGTTGATATAATTCTTTGATATTACACAACTGAATGTGCTGTACGTGAAACTTTTATTTTTTATTTTTATTTTTTGCTTTTTAGGGCCACTCCTGCAGCATATAGAAGTTCCCAGGCTAGGGGTCTAATTGGAGCTACAGCTGCCAGCCTACACCACAGCCACAGCAATGCCAGATCCAAGCTCTGTCTGCGACCTACACCACAGCTCACGGCAATGCTGGATCCTTAACCCACTGAGCAAGGCCAGGGATTGAACTTGCAACCTCATGGTTCCTAGTCGGATTCGTTTCTGCTGTGCCGTGACGGGAACTCATGTATGTGAAATTAAAAAAAAAATGTTTTTGCTTAAAATTACATGAGAAGTGTTTTTTTCATGCCATTAAATATTACTGACAGATATTTTTAAGGCAGTATAATGTTCCATATGTATGCATGTAGTGATTTATGTGACTATTTCTTAATGCTTCTTACACTGGTTCAGAGTTTTTTTATTTTTATATATGACCTGGTGGTAGACTTCTTTGTGTATACATTATTGTGCCCTTTTCGGAATATTTGCTTAGGATCAATGCCTGGAAGTAGAAATATTGGATTTCAAAATGAATAATGATGTTTAAAGTTTTCTTACATACTACTTGATTGCTCTTCAGAAAGTCTGATCCATTTAACACCTACATGTGTGTAGCTTATTGTACCTTCCAACCATTGGCATTAGATTTTTGATATTTTCTCACTTGATAGATGGGAACCCTCATCTGTTTTTGGCAGTTTTGTTAACTATTCTGGTGAAACATTTTTACATAATTAAAGAAAATTTATTTCTCCCTGTTTTAAATATTTGTTTATGTTCTATATCTATTAAATATATGTTTCATTGTATTTGTTTAAATAACTCCTTTGAAAGCTCTTTTAATGATAGGTGGTATGGAACTCAATTTCTATCTATCATGCTTATTAACTATGAAAATAATTTCCTCCATGTATCATTTCTTTTTTATTATCTCCTTGAGTATCTCCATGTTTGTTCTGTCATCATCTACCTAGTAATCCAAAGCTTGCCACACCTGATGGAATGTAACTCACAGATCCTAATTAAAAAAAATTATATATATATGTCTATATATATATAGTTAGACTTGGGTTCAAACTTAAAAGTAGTTTCATCCTCTTATAACTTTTTATTTAGGGTTTAGAAAGATCATTTTTTCGCTCTTATGAAATACGAAAAATTTCTTTTTCATTTTAATATTTTCATATGTAGTTTTTATATTTGAGTAGGTGGTGTTGTGTAACTAAAAATGTATTTTAAGTAATACTCATTACATTTTTGGTGAATATATGATTTGTTAATAATACAAAATTGATGCTTCTTTTTTGTAAGAGGAACTTCTTTTAATAGGGCAGTCCATTGGCAGACTAATTGGCTATTGAGTTTTACTTGGGTATTTCTATGGTTGTTCGATATTTTGGACATTTCCTTGCGGATTTGTGGGAATTGGGGTGTTTTTAGTTCTGCTCTACTTCTATAGGTAGTTGTGCTCAGCCATTTGCGGGCCGGTGGTGAAGTAATGATAATATATTACATACTGTGTGTTTTTATACAGAGCTCTTGTTCAGACAAGTGAATTGAGACATCTTTTCCTCCCTCTGGTCTACTGTCCACTTGCACTTGAACCCACTGAGGGTTCTTGGCAAGTTAGCCTCTTGAGTCCACAGTCTCTGCTACCGTGCTTTGTGTGTTCAAGAGTGTGTTTAATTATGAGACCCTGTGATGGATCATTTCATTAAATAAGAGTGATTCTAGCTCATACCTTACACAATATATTTGCTGTGTGGAGAATTGTGTAAGGCTGACCACCAAGTCTGAATCATTAGACCCAATAATTTGTCTAAGCCTGGGGATACTATGCTGTTAGGGGTTCCCGTCGTGGCTCGGGGGTTAACGAATCCGACTAGGAACCATGAGGTTGCAGGTTTGATCCATGGCCTTGCTCAGTGGGTTAAGGATCTGGCGTTGCCGTGAGCTGTGGTGTAGGTTGCAGATGCGGCTCGGATCCCGCGTTGCTGTGGCTCTGGCCTAGGCTGGCGGCTACAGCTCCGATTTGACTCCTAGCCTGGGTACCTCCATATGCCGAGGGAGTGGCTCAAGAAATGGCAAAAAAAAAAAAAAAAAAAAGACCAAAAAAAAAAGAGACTGCTTTTGAAAATAAAATGGAGAAGCAGAACAAAATATTAGATGCATAAACCAAATTACATTGAAAAATGAAGCAGTGATGAATTAGGAAAGACTTTCAGAATATCTGTTTTTATATTGACTTTTATTTACTCATAACAATAGCATTTCATTCAACACATCTAGTTTTGCTACCAGTGACTCTTTTTGTCAAGGTATTGTCAGCTATGCTATATTCTACACAGGAAGTTAAAACATGATCTGCTAGGAGATCCTAATTTGGCTGGATCTTGAATTATAAATTATTGGCTGTTTAATTAATGGACATTAGTTTTCTTATTCATAATCAAATTTTAATCCTGCAGAAATCTCTAAATTCTAGATTTCATGTATGTAATATCGGAATTTAACTACACATTAGAGGAAATATCATTTGTGAATGTTTTACTTTGTCTTTAGCATTTGCGATATTTTCAGTCCATCTTTTTTGGAGATGAGTTTCTAGTCATTCTGTAAGATAATAGTCAATCAGTGGAGAAATCTAGGACTTTGTAAATTTTCCCTGTGTCTTGTTAGGAGATAAGGATCATTTACTAACTCAGTCATCAGCAGTTAAGATTAATTTACTCAGTTCCAGGGCTTAATCTCTAGAATATATAAACAACTTATACAACCCAGCAGCAAAAAAGCCAATCAATCAATGGAAAAATGGGCAAAAGACCTGAATAGACATTTCTCCAAAGAAGATATACAGATGGCCAACAAACACATGAAAAAATGCTCAACATCGCTGGTTATAAGAGAAATGCAAATCAAAACTACCATGAGATATCACCTCACACCAGTCAGAATGGCCATCATTAATAAATCCACAAATAACAAGTGCTGGAGGGGCTGTGGAGAAAAGGGAACCCTCCTACACTGTTGGTGGGAATGTAAACTGGTACAGCCACTATGGAGAACAGTTTGGAGATACCTTAGAAATCTATACATAGAACTTCCACATGACCCCGCAATCCCACTCTTGGGCATCTATCCGGACACACTTAGAAACAGTGGAAGACACTCCAGGATTGGGTAGTTAATTTGAGGTGTAAGTAAGGGAGCCGAACAAACAAAAGCCATAGGTCAAAGGTCAAAGTGGATCATTGGGAGTATGTTTAGGAAATCAGGGCTGAGGAGATTAGGATGTCAGGTTTGGAAAACTGGGTGGAAAAGCCACATCCTGTGAGAGGGTGTGTGGTGCCGTCTGATCTCCTGGAATGAAGGACAGATGGTGACTGTGCAGGGTGATGGGAAGGTCATTAGTCTGGGCTTAGTCCCTGCACTCTGAGAAACTGTTTTTACCTGCTTCTTAGTTATTTTTCTTACCTTAAGAATTATGCCATACCCTCCAGGAGTCCTTCTGGCATTGAGTTCAGTTTAATAAATATTTAGTCAAGGTGTTGATGGACCATCCTGCTCTGTTTGGGGAGAAGTGTTGAAGTAGCTGGAGAACCTCTGAGGTTTGTCTGCAGGGTTAGGAACTGGAACGCGTGCTCAGTTCTTATCTCCAAGGCTGGCCGCTGAAGGCCTGGTGTGAATGTGCTTGTATGAGTGGAAAGCGTGTGTGAGAAAAGGTTGGTCACTTGGAGGGTGTCTGTCAAAGGAGGGGGAGGGAAACTGGGAAAGATGAGGAGCCCGGGGAGCCAGCCCAGTGCCCGAGAATGTCGAGGCCTGAAGGCTGGCTGTCGACATGGAGTGATGAGGCCTTTGAAGAGGGGTTCTCCTCAGGCCTCTTCATGGGCACCGTATTTGCACCATGCTGCTTTTTGCTCTTTTCTCAACAGTTTCTCTTCTTTTTTTGTTTCCTCTGTGCTGCTTCAGAAGGTAGTATATTCAGTGTTTTCCTGTTGGCGCCAGATGGTTTTGATTGGAATCTAGACTCTAGTTCAGTACAGTAGCTCTTGGTGTCTTAGTCTTGTGGGCAGTGCCCAGGGTTCGCTTAGGAGACCATTAGTTGCTTCTCCTGAAAGGCTGGAGAGGGATAGCCAGAGGAAGAGGGAGGTCACAGCTTGGTATTGTTGACTCTAATTAGGTAGTGTTTGCTGAACATGTGCCCAGTACCTGGGCACTTTCTCAATCACTCTCAGTCAGCTGGTATCACTATTATTCTTGGTGTTCATTAATTGATTTTTCTGAAGTGCCCTTTCCTAACTAGAGGAATGGTGTGAATAATATGATTCTGCTGTTCCAGACACTCCAGAAAAGGAAGGTGAAATTGTTTTTTTCCTGCCATATTCACAAATGATGCAAAGCCATATTTATAATTGACAAACTTAAGAAATTCTTCTGGTTATGAGATCTGATAATTCTATAAGGTGGTCAGTTCATGAGTTTTTCTTAGGTGAGTTTATTATGTTTCATCAAAATAAAAATATTTCACCTACTTCTAACAAGGGAACAAAGCCAATTCTGTCCTGATTTCTTAGAGTGAAATTTCTAAGCCTGTTGAGGTTAAATCCAGGAGGAGTAATGAAGTCAGAGAACTTTAATATTGGAAAGATAAGTGTGCTACAAAGTGCTAATTAGTTTTCAGTCATTCTCTTCCACCCCTACTCCCACCCCTGCTGTTTATATCAGGCAGCTTTTATTCCTAAATGGTCAGAAGTTTATTATCATGTTCTTGGGACAGAGCAGAGTAGTAGATGAGTGACTGTCCATCAGAATCAGGCAAAGTGTTGCCTGGGGGTGGTAAGAAGTGCCCACTCCACATCTCTCTGGTTTAGTAGGTTGAGGGCTGGATCTAAAATGTACTTTTCCGGAAGCCTAAGTCATTTTGATGCTGTTGATCCAGAGATTACCAAGATTTAGATAATGTAGAATGGGTACTAGATCCCAAAAAGAAAGAAATCTTCAAAGTCACTTAAGTGTCTTATTTTATAGGTAAAGATGCTGAATCTTTACATTTGCATTTGTAAAAAGGGCAAATATTGTCAACAAATTAACCCAGGTGATTAGTGCCAGAACTGTAGAGTTCCAGCTCTGTCAAAACTTTTCACATGGTTCCCTGGAGACTTTCATAGGAAGCTGTATTTGAATGTAGAGACATAATATTTGGGAATTAACTTAAATCTAAATAATGAAGTCATTTTGTGGACATCTCTTTCTCAACAAAATAAATAGAAGCTGTGTCAATGCTAATTGTCAAATGAGAAATCAGGATTTACCTGGGATAAGCACCTATTCAGGTTATCCTTCTATGAATAGTCAAGAATTGATTGTAAAATGGATTATAATTCTCATAGAATTTCCCCTAATTAATAAAAAACTTTATTTTGCTTTAAATGTACATATAAATGCTTAGTCTTGTTTTCAAAGTTAATAGAAAATAAAACTGTCAGGTGGTTTACTTTGCCTTTATAGTGTTTATATTTCTCTTCTTGTTTTCGAGTCATATTTACATTTTAAAAAAATAAATCTGAGCATTTGAAGTATGTTATGTTTAGAAATTTATGCAGTATTAAAACAGATAACTTTGAAATCCACTCAATAATTAAATGAGTTCAATTTTTAATCAATTTAATTTTCTACACTTTTTATATGTGGATCAATCCAAACATTGAAACAGTTCCAAAATTAAACAGGATTTACTATACTTTTATTAATATATAGGTGGTACACATAGCCTTATGGTTTTATTCAACATATTTCTCTGCTTCAAGTAAAAAATGTTTAACTGTTAAATTATCAATTAAAATACTAGTTTTTATCTCTATGACTTTTTTATAAGATATAATAAGCAAGGTAATTTAAACTTACCTAATGTAGTTTTAAATTACTGCATTAGAAAGGTGCTTTATGCACTTCATTAGCTTATGGAAAAATTGAAATGCTGCAATAATTGTAAATTACAATATGTAATACTTGCTCAAACCCCTTTCTATACTAAGCACTCTTCACAAATTGAAACACTTTAGCAACATTAAATCATTCCTGGAGTGCATATGAACAGAAACTTAATATTATTCTTCACTTTTTTTGTTATGAGATTTCTTACTTATAAAGTAACCACATCTAACTTAAAAAAATATTATTACCACTCTTTATTATCTGTTTTCCAGCATTAGAATAACAGAAGTTGTACTAACAGAAAGATTAGAAAATCAAGGGTGTTGTACTCAAGTTTGGTGCTTTCTGTCTAGGAAGCGTAGTCTGAGAAGGCCGTTTGCGGGATGTGATCCATGGGTTGGCAGTGTTTGGGGGCCTCCATGAGATGTGGATGTCTTTTGTCGCCTGCAATCATGTCCAGGCGTGTGAACCCAGGCTATCGGAACTGAATGGTGCCACTGTGCTGCGGGCCAGCTTTCATGGACAATTAGTGTTGCAACAGGGCTTTGGTGGCCACTTGTCTGAAGTGTTTACCGTAAAGACCTCATCTGGTACCGGAGCCACAGCACTGGGGCCTGGGTCTCTTGGGAGGTGGGTCATGGTCGCCTTTTCCTCGAGACAAGTCCAGCCGCTGCTCCTTTCTCCCTGCCCAGCATCATGTTTTGTAGAGAGCCTTAGGCCTTTCAGATTTCCTGGCTGTTTTTTTGTCTCTGCTCATCTCGATTGCTCTTGTCCCCTCTCGGTGACTGTCAGGGCCCACATGGGTTTATTCTTCTGACAAGACTGGAAGGCGCCTCATCCTGCAGTCGGCTCTGTGTCAGGATCAACACGTCGCAAGTGTCTGCAGCCTCATGAGGTGACTGGTTCCAGCAGTCTGCAGAAGTCAGCCAATAAATCTTCAACATCCCCACTTCTTGTCACTTGATTGATCTTTTTACCTAGTATCACCCTGGAAACAGACACTTCAAAACAAGGGTTTCCCCCAATTCTCACAGTTAGGCAGGGACTCAAAAAGGTTGACTTTCGGAGACTATCAGCAGATTGCATGGGAGCACCTGTGACATTGTAGTGTTTTGGTTACTGTGTTTCAGTTTTATTTTGCCATTCTTTGGCTTTTTGTTTTAGAAAGGTGTTTCTATGCATGCTTATAGATTTTAACAGTGATTATCTTTAGTGTGATAGTTTCCTTTTCCCCAAGCACTTAATATTTCGTAGATGTTTTTCATTTCAAAAGAGACTGCAATTTTTGGATATTTTCAGACATCTAAGAATGATATTTTCAGGTACCAGGAAATAAATTGAATATCCTCACTTGGTATATGAGTCGGATTTTGTGCTTTTTAAAAGATGTTTACCATTTTGGTTTTCAATTACTTATCTTTTTGGAGTGACTAAAAGTACACAAATACATACTCATGCGTCAATGTGTTATGTGTATTTGTATTGATTTCCCCTTGTAGTGCTCTTCTCAAGTAAATTCTCTTCGCTTAAAATCAGTACTTCCTTAGTAGGCAGATATTTCAATTTATAAAAGGCCCTGGACTGTACAGATTCAAGGAAAACATGGCTTTGGGTGTCTCAGTTAGACATGTACAAACAAGGTTGGCATTTTGTTCTGCTATTTGTTTGAGTTCAGGAATCTTAGGAAATTGCTCATCTCAATATTATCACTATTTTCTCTTCTCAGATAACTTCTAAGATACTACAGATTCATTTTCTTTCCAACATAGAAGAATGGTTTCTTTTTTCTCTCATAAATTTTCATAAGTGAGTGTTGAATATATTGTCCTTCACATGTTGGCTGGGTCCAGTGATAGGACATTAGTTGATATGAAATTAACATTTCTCTTTAGCAAGCAACAACCACAAAGATGTTTTCCTTCAGTCCTTTTTATAAATTTTAAAACAACCACATCAAAAAATACTATAGATTTTTTAATTGTCTAGTTTTCTTATGATGCACCTGCCTTTCATGTAAGTTTTCTTTTTTGTTTGATGCCCACTTCTTAAATTCTGAGGTTTTATATTGTACAGTCTGTTTAGAATATTTTCTATGACCTGTTATGTTTTTGTTCTGTGCTTATGAGCTAATGTAGTTAGGATGGGCCAGTGGGCCTCAGTTTAGTAAATACACAAGCTTCAAATGGATATGTGCTAAAGGAGAAGATAATTCATTTCAGTTGTGAGAACTGTAAACCATGATAAATGATTTTCCTTTACAAAATTCCCCATCTCTGAGACAGTATTAGTTTTTACTTTAATTACCGGCTGCTATAATGTTTCCTATCCATAACTGTCGACAGAATAGACTGTTCCCGAGCAGAGGGTACGGCCTGTTTACTCAGCCGTTGCGAAGAGGGCCCAAGTTCCACCAAGTCTGAACTGTAGCGCGGGAGAGCATCCTTCATTTAAATATTTAAATATTAATGTTTAATTGTATAGGCAGAAAACTTCAATGTCATTTTAAGGGTACCCAACTTTACTCGAGAGTCTTTGTCCATTGTAAACTTTAGGGTCTTGTCTAGAATCTTTGTGTTGTTTGGAAGGAGGCAACCTTGCAGCCATTTTGGAAAGTTGGAGTATTTCTTTTAATTTTCTTTTTTTCCCCATTTAAAAAACAACAACAGGAAAGCTGTTGTCAACGGTGGCTCTCTCAAAAATGGCTTAGTTGACATTAGCTGAAAATGAGCAGAACGACACTAACTACTAATTGATTACAGTAATTACCAGTCTTTGGCTAGTTTGTATTGGCAAACTCTATGTACTCCTGGAATAAATGTGAACTTGCAGAATGCAAGGAAAAGGTCACTCTCATTTGCATGATAGGCTTCATTAGAATATGCTAAGGACGAGACCTAGTGTTTTATGACTTCAGGTGATGAATAGCTACCATATTACTCTGCTAGATGAAAGCATGTTTCAGTCACCTTAATTTACATGCGCTTTTTTTTTTTTAATTCTAAGAAAAATCTTTTAGGTTATGGCAATAGAGGAACCTATTGTGTTTTGAACTGAATTACTTTATGTGCATGTGCTTTTTGAAATAGCGAAACTCTTTAGGTAGAATTATGATGAAGGATATTTTTAATGGTAAGATTAGAATAATGATAAAGCTTTTTCTACATTAGATCTTCTAGTATTATAACTTTTGTCATCATAAAAGAAAATGGTTTTTTAGTGGTTGTTTGAGTAAAATATAGGTTAACTCATTGGAGCTTTAATTTTAGATTTTAGCTTACAGTCTTCAGTATGCCATGGACTTATTACTCAGTGAGCTTTATTGAATCCTAGAATACATTGATTTTCACTTTAAAATAAAGCAGTTTCATCACTTCATTAATTTTTTCCTCTTAACATTTATGCTTAATTAGTACTATTTCTGTACTGAGATTAAAAAAAAATACAAAGTGTAGGTACTGCTGTTATATAATGCCTATTTTTACTGAAATTTAGGACACACAGGATGCCTTTGCCAGTTGCTTTTATGGCATTTGTTTAGTGCAAAAGTTAGAGGGGTTATTTGGAAATAAAATAAGGATAATTCTCTGCAACCCCATCTAAATACATATTTTTAAAGTCAAGAATTATGTTTCCCATTATACAAATGTTCTCATTTATGGTCTCTGATCATATAGTGATGGCTCCTATTAGCTGTCATTATCCTTATATTCTCATTACAAGAGAAAAATATTCTTGGCTCCTAAAAGTATCTTTATGAGAAGTATCAGCTCCTAATTAGCAGTGACTATAATCTGTTGGAACACAGGGTTAACACTTCCTAGATATGTTGCTATTATAAAGTTTCTGCTTCTTTGAGAAGCCATTCCTGCTAGTAAAACTAAGTAGAGAGTGAAAAAGTGGACAGTTTTTTCTTTTATCAAACGCAGTTTTGTAATAAAATTGTACAATGAGCTTGCACCAGCTTTTTAAAATATCATTGCTGCCACTGAATAGGTCTGTAATTTATTTATTCAGGAGTGTTGGAGGCATTGTTGATTTATTTGTTTTTAGAGAAGTTTTGTTAAGGGAGATAATGAGCAGAGCTGGTGTTAATCATTTACCATGCAACTCTAAAGAATGAAAATTTTGCATATTTTTAACACTGTTGGGAAAAATAAATTCACTCAATGCTAATGGTCTGTTGGTATAATTTTAAAAAATACTATCATACTCTGGAGAAATGCAATATACTCTTGTGTTTTACTAAAAGCTAAACTAATCAATACATAATTATACATTTATATGTACATATGTATTAAGCAATCATGATTATTTGTTATCTGTAAAAATGAAAAATTAATTTGTTGTTGGTTAGTGTCATAGGTGACTACCATACTTTCTTATGTACTCCTTTAGGTGTACAGTTTCAACAAAGAACCACTGGTGTGTGTGCGCAAGTGTGCGTGTGGCTGCACACATGTGTATATATGTAGATATGTGCACACACACATTTAGGTATATATTTTGAGAGAATCATAGAGTTTTTCTGATATCATAATTTTGGAGTAATGTTGATTTTTCAGTTCTTGGGGAGTGTTACATATTCTAGATTTAAAATAATCCTAGTAAAATTAATTATGGTCATTGATAATATTAATTACTCATATATAAAGAGAGAGGATCTTTTCTCTTTTTTTTTTGCCTGCACCTGTGGCATATGGTAACTCTTGGGCCGGGGATCAAACCCGCACCACGCCAGTGACCTGAGCCACTAAAGTGAAAACACTGGATCCTTAACCTGCTGGGCCGCAAAGGAGATCTGAGAGGATCTTTTCTATGTGTTGTTATATTTGAGAGCATTTAAGTGTTTATTGAAAATGCAATGATGGATTTCTGAAACAAATACAAATTTATTTCAAAATCTCCAAAGGTGTTTTATGTTGAATTTTACAATATTTTGTTGGAATTCTGTAAAAATTAGTTGATTTTATGAAGATAAGCGTTGTTCCATACAAGATTGAAATTTGGGGATGGATTGAAAATCAGATACTATTAAGTGATAATCATTTGTTATATGGGCTTAGTGTCTTTATGTTTACTATTCAATTGAGAACAACTGAGGCATTATTTTCCTTTCAATTCTCTATATGAATAGAACAATGCAAAATTTATAGTGTCTGAATGAGCATTGGAAGATGAATGCTGGAATTTCTAAACCGAATTTTATGTGTGTTATAGAAATTGTAAATCAGATTTAAGGAGGTTTGAAAAGACACGTAGACTTTTCTAAAGTTGAGTAAAATATTTGATGTCTTGAGTTACTTGTTTCTTAATCAAGTTATAATATAAAAACCCCTAATATTTTCAGGGAACATTTAACATGAGAATATTTATAAGTTGCTTGAATTTTGAGTCATCCATTCTTTGTAGTTTTTGTATATGGCATATGATTTGTTGAACTTTTATTTAGATTTACTGTAGACCAAACAAAAATCACATATGATGTTTAAGTGTATTATTGATCTTTAACCTGACATTTTGTCCTAGACCTGGCATCATAAGGACTTTTTATATATTTTGATGAGATTAATAGAAGGTCTAACTTATTAAGTGGAAAGCTCTTATATATGTCAGTGTTTGGAGCTGTTTGCTTCTTATTTCTTTAGTGCCAATAATTTTTTTCTCACCACAAAGTATGATTTCTCTGATTAATATTTGCTATTGCTAAAGAATGATCCTTCTGAAGCTATGGTATACATTAGATTATTGGTTTGGTTATTGAAATTCAGGATTATCTAGAAGGGAGGGCTTAGAACTTTAAATTTTTCATTATTAGTAATGTCTCCTTCTCCCACTGGGTGGAACGAGGAAGGGGAGAGGGAGAAGGGGACAGAAGTCTACAGTTGATTGAGGTCTGAGATCTTGCTTCTCTCCGCTCAGTTTCTGGAGGATCTGTGGCTAGAAGTCATGCATTGAAGTACATGTTTCTCTTTTCAGAGTGTGAAATATAGGTCTTTCCTAAAACAGGTGTCTTCCTTGCAGAAGATGTTCTGATATTCGGACTCTACCTTTTTAAAAAAAGTCTATTTCTAACTTACCTGAGAGGGAGAACATGCTTCAGACGATTCTTTTCGAAGGGTTAATATTCCTGGAAGGAAGATGACAGCATTTTCACTGAACTTAATTATCTCTAAAAATATGCTCTAGAGGAGGGCTCATACCAATTATTCAACTTCATAAAATGGCCTAAACTGTTTTAATTTTCTAGGATCAAAAATATATGCATATTTAAAAATAAAAACGAGGAGTTCCCTGGTGGCTTAATGGGTTAAGGACCTGGTATTGTTACTGGTGTGGCTTGGGTCAGTGCTGTGACTCCAGTTTGATCTCTGGCCTAAGTACTTTTGCTTGCTGTGGGTAAGGCCAAGATAGAAAGGAAGAAAGAAAGGAAGAGAGAAAGAAAGAAAAGAAACAAAGTAGAATGTGAAGGTTTGGAAAAAAAAAAACAAAACCCTTTTATCATATTCTGACCATTGAAGTAAAGGAAATCCTATACATATAAAATTAGATATATATGCCCAGAACGTATTAAGGACTTTATTTATTTTATTTATTTTTAAAGCATTTTTTTTATTACTCAGATGAATTTATCACATGTGTGGTTGTATAATGATCATAACAATCTGATTTCACAGGATTTCCATCCCACAGCCCAAGCACATCCCCCTACCCCCCAAACTGTCTCCTCCGGAGACCATAAGTTTTTCAATGTCTGTGAGTCAGCATCTGTTTTATTTTTTAATTTACTTTTTACTTTATATTTTTATACTTTTTGTATAGCTTCAGTTTAGAAATTACCATGTAAAATCCTGGATAAAAAATGAAATATGCTATATTAGTTTATTGTGGCTGCTGTATTAAATTACCACATACTTGGTGGCTTCAAACACAGAAATGCATTTCCTCACAATTTTGGAGGCAGTAAGTCTGACAGTGGCATCCCTGGGCCAAGATCAAGATGTTGGCGAGGCCGTGCTTCCCCTGGGGCTTCTGTCAGTCCTTCAGTCCTCACTGTGGCCAGTCTAGGTTACTCCTGCTTCGCTCATTCCTGCTCCCTCCTCTGTCAGTCACATCTCTCTCTGCCTTCCTCAGAAGCACATTTGTTGTTGTGCTTTGGGTCTACAAGGGTAACCTCACTAAATTCTTCCATCTTTAGATTCTACTTAATAACATCTGCAAAGACCCCTTTTCATGCTGGGTAGATTTACAGGGGTCAGGATTCAGACCTGCTATTTTTGGGGGTCACCCCTCTGTCTGTATGCTATACACATGCTCTTTCTTTACGACTTGCACTTCTCCTGGGCAGGTTCAGTGCAAAGAACTAGGAAGATAGGGTGCAGGCCCTCATCTGTCATGGGCACAGAGGAGTATAGCAGTTCTGTTAAGGACACTTCATTGCTACCTGTGTCCAGCTGCAGACTTGCAGTTCAGGGGCCAGAGATAGTGATTATAGGGAGAGGAACTTTTTGGATCTTGCTCTAGGTATCCCTGTCTCACCTCTTCTTCTGGTTCCTGATGGGTCACCACAGACAGATCCTTAGACTTCCCTGCTGGGAGGTGAATAGTTGCTAGTGCAGAATCTGTGTGGTCCCCTGGTAACCCAGTTCCCTCCTTCCAGTTCCAGCGTTGAAGTACTAACTAAATGATTAGTTAGTCTCTTTTGGCTCCTTTTACATTGTGCAAATGTGGTTCATCCTCAGTGAATCAACTTCAATGAATCAACCTTTTAATTATAGCTTAACTTCCCATGTGGCCTTTTAAACAGGTGATAAATCATGCTAGTCAGTCATTATAAGTATTTTGTTTATTTAGTACTTTTTCATGATTTTTATCTAAATATATCTAAATATAATATCCTGATTTATTTATCTGCTTGTTGGTTTGTTCTAATTTTGGTTATCTTTAGTCATTTGACCAAATCTAAACACTCTGTGAAGTCACATTATTAGGACCCCAAGATTGAAGATACATTCTTAGACCAGACCTTTTCTCTGATGTTGACTTTATTTTTATATTCATTAATTTATATCTGATACTCACCCAAAATATATATATTTTCCATGTTGGATCTGTGCATCTCAAATGATAGCAATTTCCCTTGGTTGTCAAATACACACATGTAAGTCTTTCTAACAGTGAAGGATACCTCCTGGCATGAAAACAGCCCCTCTTATATCCATGATGGAAGTTGCAAATCCAGGGTAGGTGTTATCTAGAATCTGTCATTCCTTCTAAATAAATTGTCCAGCTGAATTTTCCAGTGGTCACCTTCTATAGCATAGGAAGTGGAAACCTATAATGATGAAAAGTTTACAAAGGAAAAGCAGTATCGTTCTTGTCTGAATTCTGCACCAAGTGGGATAGTAGAGTTAACTACTACAAGAATTCCTGAAGTGCTTTTTCATTATAAATTACATTCTGTGACAATTCTTTAGTTATTAATATTTTTAGTTCATTAGAAAAGTACGGTAATCAAAGCTTTTGATTCCTTACCTTTCCTATGCTCTGTAGTTATTTTAGCAGAGAAGAAAGTTGGAAGACAAAATAGTTAGAATGAGAAATGGGAATATTAGTAGAGAACATGTTTTTGATGAGAGACCTACAGCATAAGGAACACTATCTTCCCCCCTTACTGTAATATTTAAGAGGACATACTTTCCTAAATGTAAAAAGAGAACACTGTTTAGAAATTAACAGTCTGAAAGAACTGTTAGATGCTTGTGCTTAAAAGTATAGTGAAAATTAAAGAGAGATGAGACTAGAACCCTAATTAGGTTGAGACACATAAAATTGCTGATTTTGCCTGCCATTGTTTTCCTCTTTAGTTCTATCTAATGTTTTTCAGAGATAGCCTAAGTCATGCTTTGTTTTGCTTTGAGTATTTGTTAATAAAACACTCGATTCTGCTCTTTGCCATTTTGTATAAAGTAAGATCAGAACTCAAAAATGAGAAGTACCTTTAGACTCTTTTATATCATTTCAGATAGTGATAGTGTATTTAAATATTTTTTCTTTTGTTTCTTTATTACTTGTAGAATATAGCTACAAAAAATCAGCATTAAGTAAGGAAACAAGGATGGGTGCATAAAAGTGGATGGATTCAAGAACTGTGGGAAGGCACGGTGACTTTACTGTGACTTGTGGTGGTGAAGGATGGCTTTAGATTTGGAATGTGGATGACTACTTAGGAAGTGGTGCTCTGTTAACCAGGACAGAGACCGCTGGAGAGGGGACACATTGCAGGGATGAGGAATTAAGTGCAGGAGGGAAGATGACACGTTTAGTTTTAGTTGTGCTAGATTTAAGATGACCATGGATTAGTGAGCTGCTAATAAGTAGTAGGGAGCTGGAAATCCGTGTTTATAGAGCTTGAGAGAGAGATTCAGGCTTCAATATATTTAAGAACCTTCCTTATAGAGTTCCTGTAATTGTGGAAGTGATATGACCACATAGAAAAAATATATTTTAAAAAATGGGAGCACCGATTTTCTTTTCTTTTTGCTGCTCATCTGGAAGGGGCAAGAATGTGGTTGGTCCGGATTTACCCTGTCACATCAGATCTGTGTGCATGTGTATGTGTGGCTCTGTGTGTGTATAAGATATCACAATTCTTGTTCAGTGTTTTTGTTCCTTTTTTAGATAGATAAAAGATAATATGATGATAATGTGAAGCTTTCATATTTATAAAAGAGTCTCTGTGAGTTTTTAAATTACTAAATCAGATAAGGACCATTGTAAGTTTATTTGAAGTGTATAATATTCCCTTTTAGGATAAGTAGTGATAAAATCCTAATGAGTTGTCACTGTTTTAAGATCTGTGAAGTTCCCTAATTGGTATTCCTACAGGTATTTTTAATGGAAATAACCTCTTGCAAACTAAAATGTTGTGAAAGAAATTTTACTACATTCCTCTGCCTTTATCTGGAACATTTTGTTTTCTTAGATGTTTGTATATTGTGTCTGTTGCCTCTAAAAGAATAGGTATATTATGATTTGTTACCTGCTTTCTGCTTATAAGACACATGCTTTTTCATGTTTTAACATTTTTGAAATTGTGATATGTTTAATTGGGGTGTAAGTTTGGTGGTATTTTTTCACCTTTGGAAAGGATGATATTAAATCATTTGCCTGTCTCAAGATCAGTATTCAGAATCAGAATCAAGTCAGTCCTATACGGTACATTATTACAGTTCACGGCATAAGCAAGTTAGTTCATTGTTGTCCTGGGCCCTTTGATTTGTTGATTCCAATTTTAACTCTCCACTTATTTTGTATTCTACAGTTTAGTGTTTACCATCTGGCTGGAATCACTGATTTTCTTGACCTTCAGGCAGTAGGTTGACACTGAAGATTTGTTAATGGACTCCTATTCCTCCAAAAAAAATCTTCTCTTTTATTTGTCACCTTCTTGGGGAACTGTTCCCCCAGTTATTAGGTTCTCCCGTCCCTTAGGGGGCTCTGAGATCCCTGGGGTTTGGGATATTTTCACTCATCATTGTATTTCCAGGGTTAGCATCATGAAGTGGCACGTACTGAATGTGGGAATGGACGACCTCTGATCTGACCATGGTCCAGTATTAGTTTTTCTTTGTGATAGTCCAAGATTTCTATGAACTCGATGGATCTCCACCTTTATAGTCAATATGATGAATTTTGTAGCTTGTTTGGATGCTTTTCTTCTTAAATAGCATAAGAATGTTGGCAGGGCTATCAAGAAAAGTTAATTTGCCCTTATTATATTTTTTAGATTATTAAGACATTAATTATAGAATATTTGGAAATTACAGAAAGTTCTAAATGAAAATTCTGGCTTACTGTTACTGCACAGAGATAACTATGGTGACTTTAAATTGCATATGTATTTTTATTTTATTCATTATCTGCTTTGTTTATATTTATATATGACATGAAATTGAAAACAATTATCTTTTCCAAAGTATTCGAAAAAATGTTTCTCTTTAGTTAGTTCTCTTTAACTAAAACATGGTGTATTGACATATTCCTTATTGTAGATTTCTAACTTGTCTTTTATTTAAACCTGAAAAATAGGTTTAAATCAAGGTCCTTCTAACCAAATCTGTCATGAGAATGTAGGTTTTCTGTTTGACATGTTTTTCTTTCACTAAAATTATTTGTTTATTTATAATTTTAAAAAATATTAAAAATTTTCTGACTACATCAAAAAGGAAAATATATTTATTTCATAGAAATGTAGCAAAAAGAATTATTATAACTATGTAGAAGTATAGGATCTATCTCAGAGGGTTTGTGTGAGTGTGTACTTAATTTAAGAATTTAAGTTATTACTGTGCTAAAAAAATTTTTACTCTTTGATAGGTTGGGAAATGTTGATTTTCTTACTACAGACTACCAAATGAATAGTAAGGGTTAATTTTTCTCTTTTGAGGGAATTCTGGTTTTTTATCCACTCATTTTCATCTAAAATTTGAAATAAAAGTTGTGTTCTGAATACCCACTGTTGTAATTGCTAACTAGTTAGAATGTACTGTACTTAGGGCTATTATATCTACAAATGCCATCAATAATTATTGCATTATAATTATTATATTAAGGTCATGGCATTGGGAGTGTGAGTACTAGGTTTCTCCTTTTAAAAGCAGACATGGGAGTTGTAAAAGAGAGGCAGGATTTGCTTATAGAAGAGGGATTTCCTTTTTAATTTTGGATTTTGGGCTTGAATAGAATTTTGAGGAAAAGTATAGTTTGTAGGATTGATTCTTTGTTCTTCGAATGTTGCTGGTGTGTTAATATAATTGCTGCTTTTGAGATCCTACTGTGTAGCACTGGGAACTATGTCTAGTCACTTATGGAGCATGATAATGTGAGAAATTAGAATGTATACATGTATGTATAACTGGGTCACCATGCTGTACAGTAGAAAAAAAATTGTATTGGGGAAATAACTATTAAAAATAATGACAAAAAATATAATTGCTGCTTGAATTGCTGTTATATTCCTTTCATCCACATTCCCTGGAAACACATCAGCTGCTCTTGCCTTCCAGCACTCAGTCACGTATCAAGTGTGTCTTCTGGAGGGCCTGCTTGTGGAGGCCCGGCAGAGGAGTGGTGAAGGTCCATTTTTCCCAAACATGGAGAACCACTGGTTTTGGTAGGACCATGCAGTTGTTTGGGCTGCAATGGTCACTTCTTACTATGTGCCCAGCACCATCTTTGGAATGGGAAGAATCATTATTTTTGAAAGGCTTAAATGAAGTTTTAGATAATATTACTTAGATAATATTACTTAGTAACACTTCAAATATGTTTGACTAGTTGTAGATCTGTTGGTCATTATTTCTAAATATATTTTTAATTTTTGAATAATGTAAACACATTTGCTGTTCTTATTTTTAGACTTTTAGGAGGTTTTCTTAAGGGAGAAAGTGAGAATAGGGACAAGACCACAGCACATGGAAGTTGATAAATATAACAGAAGAATTTTTGCTATAATCGAAACTCTTTAAAAAAAAAATCCTTAAGTTGTATCCAATAATCAGAAAAAATTGGAAACAACCCAAATGTCCATTTCTACCCAAATATACCATTTTTGAAAAGCCAAACTATGCAATATATTATTTATTATTTTATTTTGTAATAACATTATAAAATATTACATTATTGTATGACAGTTATATGAAGATCATACATGTGGTAAAACTATAAAATCAAATAAAAGAATAATAAAATTATTCCCCATGTAGTTATTTTTCCAAGAGTAGACAATGAGGTGAGATTAGGGAAAAAAGCGCATGGATTGCTTTATATTTTACTTTATTCTTAGCTATCAGTTACATGTGTTCTTTGGTTGTTATCAAATATTATTTAAAGAAAACATTTCTTAAGATCAGTTTTAAAAATTGCTTTATGTCTTAGTCCCTTTGGGCTGCTGCAACAAAAGACCACTGAGCAGCATATAAACAGCAAATACTTTTTCTCATATTTTTAAAGGCTGAAAGTACAGGGTCATAGTTCTAGAGGCTGCCTCCAGATTTGGTGTCTGGTGAGGACTTGCTTCATGGTTGATAGTTGGCAGCTTTCTTGTGTCCTCACATGGACTGAGGGGTGAGGGACCTCTATGAGGCCAGGTCTCTTTTATAAGGACACTGATTCCATTCACTAGGGCCTACTCTCAGGACCTAATCACCTCTCAACACCTGATCTTCTAATACCATCATCGTAGGAACACACATTCAGCCCATAGCTCTTACAGAGAATCATAAATGTAGCCCTATATGAATTATGCAAATATTGATTTATGTCTTAAGTTATTTTACGGCATTAAGTATAAGGCAAAAGTAAGTTATTCTGTGGGAATTTGTCTGATTTGAACATAAGGAGCTGAAAATTGCTAATTTCTTTATGCGCCAATAAAAAATTACTTCTGATTTCTTAGCATAGTTGTCGATAACAGATATGATAAAGGATTTGTGAAAAACTATAGAATTTAAATGCTGTTAAAATATGTCTTCTTGGAGTTCTTGTTGTGGCTCAGCAGTTAACGAACCCAACTAGGATCCACGAAGATGTGGGTTTGATCCCTGGCTTCGCTGAGTGGATTAAGGATCCAGCGTTGCCTCTGTGGCATAGGTCACAGAGGCAGCTCAGATTCCGAGTTGCTATGGCTCTGGCATAGACTGGCGGCTGCAGCTCTGATTGGACCCCTTGCCTGGGAACCTGCATATGCTGTAGGTGCAGCCCTAAAAAGACAAAAAATATATATGTCTTTTCTTCATATTTACTATTCTGATTTTCTTTGCAAATATAATCATTTGATATTGTGAGTTACCAAGTTTTTGCTTTGCTTAAAACCACATTCTTGTCCTTGCCTGTGTGTTTGCTTTTAATAAGAGAGTTTACATACCTGTTTTATGTTGGTTGCTTCAACATACTGCTAGTATTGAGGAACTCTGAGGACTATAAATTATGTATACGTTTACAGTTAGAATAGATGAGTGTCTAGTTTTGTCTGGTTTAGGAAACTGGTCTGTGGATCTGTGTCACATGAATGACTGCTGTACCACCTGATTGAGTCTCTTGCTTGGGTCCTGCTTTTCAGAAGAAACCTGTTTCTTTTTCTAACTCCTTCAGGAGCAACTAGGCTTTCTTGTGTATCTCGTTTATCAGTTGGTATCTCACTCCATCTGAAATATGTAAAATTTTCCTTCATATTCATTTCTAGGCCTTTTTACTCATTTAGTAATGAGTCAGTTCTTTCCTTTCTCTTTTTTCTTCTTGCATAAAGACATGTCATTAGCAATTAACTACTCATCCACTTAGAAAACAATACCATGGTTTCATTAAAGAAGCCTAGCATCCACTCATTTATTGAAGGGAATTTCATATTCTTAATACAAAAAAAATCCTGTTACACTTTGAAGACTATTTGCCTGAGAAAAGGACAATGTCTTAAATTGGATACATTATTTTCTCATACTCACTTGATTAATGTGAAGTTAAATGTCATAAAAGTACAGACAATAAGTGTTTTTACTGGTTTTTCTTAAAGTTAGTTTCCACAAATTATACATTTGACACGTTGTAAAGCTGATGAAATAAAGTATCTAGGTTCAACAGAAAATTTGAAGAGAAAAAGATTCTGCCTTACACACATCATTTGTGTATATGTGAGTGTGTATATATCATTTACTCATAGTTAATTCTAAGTGCATTTTGCATAGGACATACAAGAGCATCTCCCTTCGAGTTAATCTTATGATTATCTTTACTTTAAAAGTTACCTGATTGATTTTTAAAATGATATGGCATTTAGTTTTAAATAACTTCTAAATTAATTACAAATACTTTTTAATCTAATAAGTGTTTTAAAATCTTCATGTATTCAGGAAGCTATTCAGAAATGCTCCTAGGAAAGATCTATATGTAAAAAAAAAAAAATCAGAGCTTGTTAACTTACACAGTAAAGTGAGAACTTTGGTTAGTCTTTGAAGATAGGGAGTACATAACGAGCACCGATTTTAGTGCTGTTTGGCCATACAAAGTTTAGAGCAATGTCAGTGCCCAGGAACATTAGTTCACATTATCCTATCTTTTAACTAAAATAACAGTGCTCTTAATATTAACAATGAATGGAAATTTCGTGGTAGAACTGAGAAAACTAGAACACATGTGATTTGAAGAAAAAATAACATAAATCACTTCATATATTTATAAACATACCTAGGTAGAATTTTAAATATAAGTGATGTTTAATGTCTGCTGACATTGCAGAAATTTGTCAAAAATTCACCAATTGGAATGATACTGGATCAATAATGGATACTTAAATGTTCTGGTTTTTAGGCTTTGATAGCTTTCAAGCATTAAAAGATTAAAATGTAACTTGGTGATTTTGAGTATTTAAAGAATATTATTGGTGTGTATATGTGTATGTGGGAGTATGCTGAAATATTTTAGTGCTGTGAAGAGTTTCTTTTCCTAGATTAAACTTTTATCAGATATGAGTCAATGTTTAATAAATAATAGCAATTATGTTTAATAATTTCCACATAGTAATTTTAAGGAATTAGTCTTTTATTTCTGTGTTGCTAACATTTTAAAATGATCTCAGATTTCTTCTTATGGTTCGCAGTAAGTAATCAGCTCTTTGGTGATTTCTGAGTATGTTCGGCTGGCAGTTATCAGAGGAAGGTTGTAAAGTCTTTTGAAAAGCAAATCATGAAGTTTAATTTGAAAATAGTTTATTGACACAAATAAGATTTTGATTCTGCTTCCATTTTCTACCTTTTCATTTTAAAAGCGGAAAGAAAAAATTTTTCCTATGACTTTCAATCTCTAGAAAATGAAAAGTATTTTAACTTTATGGCGGTAATCATAAACAGTACATTAGGTTTTCTATAATAACATGTACCATTAAAAAGCTTCATTATGGCAGTATCTTATGATCTTTACATGGCAATGAGGAGGAAATGACATTATTAAGCATGAGAATTTCATGGCATTTTTACCTGTTGTGGGCCTTGTAGTGTCAAAAGTATAGTGCAGTTCCTTCTGCACTAGCTGACAGACAGGAGCAGCTCTAGTGTCACTGTGTGCTATCACCTCGTGTAACTGGAAGTACTCCCTGAAGCCAGCCTGTGTCGCATAGTCCTAGATGAGGTCTTCATGGGTGCTGACCATAAAAAGTTCATCAAAGTAATGAGGCGAGGAGAGGGCTTGGTGCTCGTGGGCAGAGCTCAGCACCAAGGAGTGTGAACTGGCTCCAGCTGTGACAATAAAACAGCAGGTGGCTGCTGTCATTAGGGGTGGCAGATGAGGCAGGGGACTAACATGCAGCCCACAGAACTCTCATTTGTTAGCCATCGCCACTGTACCATGCAAAATAGCTTCCATCTCAGTCAATTTTACTTTGCAAAATATTATACATAGGCAAAAGAACACTCAAGCCTGTGTGCATACGCCTTCTGCCTTCTCCTGTCTCCCTGGTCTGCTCTGGTCTTACCTCACTTCTCTCTACATTCTCATACCTTCACCTCCCTCTCACCATCAAGTCATGTTGAGCTTGGCCTGTATTATTCCAGTAATCTATTTGAATTTTTTAATAACGCTGCCAGTTTTGTTCAAGTGCTATGATTACATAGTATTGGGGACTATTTACTTTGTAAATGATAATAAAATGAGGTACAATTCCTTTTGGATTTTATCCTTGTCCTCCCCTGTGAAGAATGTTGAACTGCACTGAAAGAAATAGAAGAAACAAAGCCAGAGATATACGAAAAGTTTTCAGGGATTTATTGGTTGACGTGCTATACCACAATTTACAGAATTTCAAAATTTACTTTTTTGAGTAATTTCAGTTTAGGAAGTAAAGCATAGTGTTATTTTAATAGAAGTGGTTTTGTGAACATTTGAACATTTTGTTATAAAGTACAACAGAAGTCCTAAGTTTTAGTATCTTATTTGGGGAATAAAAGTCCAAATAATAAAAACAGTTATTTTTCCATTAATACTAAAGGAAATTAAATTAGTTTTAGAATAAGAAATTGGAGAAACAAAGTTTTAGAATAAGAAATTGACAATTATAAAAATTAGACAAGTATGAAATTCTATCACCTTTCTTAAAAAATAAACGTGCTGAATACTATTTTAAATCCATACATCATTTTCTAATTCCTTTATAATTTGTCTGTAAATTTTGTCTTTTTCAGCCTCACTTTGCCTACATCCATGCAGTAGCCTAGACACAGACTTAATGTTCTTAAATGGGTTTACCTTTTCTCATAATTTCCTTCTTCGAAATACTGCCTCCTTCTCACAGAAAATTGTGGTTATCTTTCTGTTTTACTCCTTCTTTGAAAGTATCCAGAATTCTTTTAGACATTTTTAAATCTTACCAGTTTAATCATTTTACAGCATTTTTGGCCTGTCAACTTAGGAGTTACAAAATGATACTCATTTAGAATAGATAAGGAATGAGATCTTATTGTACAGCAATCACATGGGATAGAACATTCTGGAAGATAATATGAGAGAAAGAGTGTGTGTGTGTGTGTGTGTGTGTGTGTATGACTGGGTCACTGTGATGTACAGCAGAAATTGGTACAACACTGTAAATCAACCATACTTTAATTAAAAAATGATATTCTAGTTAATTGTTTCTATATCTCTTTTTATTGATATGTAATATACAAAAACCTTAGAATGAGCATTACCTGAGTGGTTGCTCTATGGTACACTGGGTTCTTTGTGATTAGAGGGAAAGTCATTCATGTTCAACCTGATTCATCTGCACATAATCTACTTTCTGTATGGATTTGCTTATTCTAGGCATTTCGTATAAATTAGATCATATAATATGAGGCTTTTTGTGCCTGGCTTTATTCTTGTGACACGTTTTCAAGATTCATTTGTGTTATAGATGTTTCAGTGCTTCATTCCTTTTTATGACTGAACAAAATTGCATGATATGAATACAGCACATTTTCTCTATCCATTCATCATATCATGGACATATGGATTATTTCCACTTTTTGGTTATTATGGCTAAGCTAATGCTGCTATGAATATTCATGCACAAGTTTTGGGCAGACATAGGCGTTCAATTCCCTAGGGTACCTACTTAGGAGAGGAGTTGCTGGTTTTTCTGTTTTCACTGTATGTTTAACTATATTGTGTTCCAATCCATGAATATGGGATATCTATTTACTTAAGCCTTTAGTTTCTTTCATGATATTTCACAACTTTCAGTGTATAGCTTGCACTTTATTTTTTTTGGTTAAAATTATTCTTCATTTAAAATGTTTTCATAATTTTATTTTTGTTTATTACTAGTACATAGAATACCACTGATTTGTTGCATGTTGGTGATATAACCTGCGATATTGCTAGATTTATTAGTTTCGATAGTTTTTTGGTGGATTCTGTAGGGTTTTCTATGTACATGATCATGTAAACTGTGAATATTTGTACTTTTTTCTTTCCAGTCTGGATTACTTTTTAATCTCTTTTTCCTTGCCCAACTTTCCTGGCTATAGCCTCTAGTACAGTGTTGAATACAGTATTAAAACGCATAAATCCTTGCTTTGTTCTTGAACTTAGGGTTGTGGCATTCATTTGTTCACTGTTAAATACCATGTTAGTGTTTTGTTTGTTGGTTTTGGTGGATGACCGTGAGTTGGTTGAGGACGTTCCCATCTTTACTTAATTTGAGTATTTTTAAATTTTTTTTTTAATTTTCAGGAAGGAATATTGAATATCATTAATTTTTTTCTCTATGTATTGAGATGATTGTGTGTTTTTGTCATTTATTCTATTAATAGGATATTCATTGATTTTTTTTTTTAATGTTAAACCAAACTTGAATTCTTGGATTAAATCCCACTTGGCAAACATATTTAATACTTTTCAAATGTTGCTTATTTGTTAGTTAGTATTTTGTTGGCAAATAATGTATCTATGTTAGATGGTGTCCTCATTTTGTTTTTGTACCAAAGTAACATGGCCTCATACATTTAGCTGGGAAATATTTACTCCTTTTCTATTTTTTTAGAGGAGTTGTGAAGGATTGGTTTTAAATCTTTTTTAAATGTTCCTTACACTTCATGGGTGACACCATCTGAACCTAGACTTATCCTGTTTGAAATTTTTTTTTTTGTCTTTTTGCTATTTCTTTGAGCCACTCCCGTGGCATATGGAGGTTCCCAGGCTAAGGGTCGAATCAGAGCTGTAGCCATTGGCCTACGCCAGAGCCACAGCACCTACACCACAGCTCACGGCAATGCCGGATCCTTAACCTACTGAGCAAGGTCAGGGACCGAACCCACAACCTCATGGTTCCTAGTCGGATTTGTCAACCACTGCGCCACGACGGGAACTCCCTGAAATTTTTTGATAACTAATTCAGTCTCTTTCCTTGTGATAGATATCTTCAGAAAATGAAATATGCCTGTAGTTGATTTATCTTTTCATTCAAATTTTCTCTTTCCTTTATCTTCTATCTAGTTTTTTCCTTTATTGAAAATGGGATTTAGTATCTTTAACTCATATTTTTGAATTTTTCTCTTTTTTCCTTCAATTCTGTCAGTTTTTACTTGTAGTTTGGGGCTCTATTGTTAGGTGCATATATGTTTATAATTGTTACATCTTCCTAATGAATGGATGTTTTTATCATTTTATCATTTTATTAATTTATTAATTATATTTTATAATGTCCTTCTTTTCCCTCTAGGAATGATCTTAGTTTTAAACTCCAGTTTGTCTGATAGTACTGTAGCCAGTGCAGTTTTCTTTTTCCCCCCTGGTTACTGATTCTATGTGATGTATTTTTTTATCCTTTTGCTTTTAACTTACTTGTGTCTATCAATATAATTTTTTTTTTTTGGACAGCATATAGTTGGGTCATGTTTTGAAAATCGAATTTGCCAATCTCTGCCTTGTTTATTTATTTTATTTTTATTGTAATCAATTGTTATTTTCCCAATGCATTTTTTTTCTACTGTACAACATGGTGACCCAGTTACACATACATGTATACATTCTTTTTTCTCACATTATCATGCTTCATCATAAGTGACTAGACATAGTTCCTAGTGCTACACAGCAGGATCTCATCGCTAATCCATTCCAAAGGAAATAGTCTGCATCTGTTAACCCCAAGCATTTACTCTACTTATATTTGATGTGATTCCTAATAAGATGGAATTTACATCTGCCATTTTGCAGTTTGATTTCTTCATGATTATTTCATTTTTTCCCACTCTTTCACTGTTCATGCTTTCTTTTTAGTATTAAATAAATATTTTCTTGTTTATTTTTAGTTCCTTTTTATATTCATACATACATGTCAAATCTATGTATAGATGTAACATGTTTGAATTTATATACATGCATATATTCTTTGCATACATATATATTGTGTGCCTATATAGTATATAACATGTGATAATCATACATGTATTTATTCATATATGTTTAAACATATGTATTTACCTTGTGGTTGACAATTTATACCTTGACTTAGAACAAGCTACAGTTTTTTTTTTTTTTGCTTTTTTTAGGGCCTCGGCCATGGCGTATGGATGTTCCAGGGCTGGGGGTCGAATTGGAACTGCAGCTGCTGGCCTACACCACAGCCACAGCAACGCCATATCCAAGCTGTGTCTGTGACCTATACCACAGCTCATGGCAATTCCGGGTCCTTAACCCAGTGAGCAGGGCCAGGGATTTAATCTGTATCCTCATAGATATGCTGCGCCACAACGGGAACTCCCCTAGAACAACCTACTTTTGATGATTACCAGCTTAATTTCAATATTATACTACTTCCAATGTATTACTGTCCAACTGTATGTGTTGAAATAAAAATTAGTTTTATTTTAAAGTTTTTAATTTTTTTTTTACTTGAAAATGATAGTACCATGTTGGCTTTTTGAATTTATATATTTGAATATGGACATCCTTCCATCAAATATATGCTATACAAGTTTTTTCTTCCCCGCTCTTGCTCTGTGGCTTTATTTTCTTTAGACAAGAAGAATTTTTTTTTTGGCCATGCCCATAGCATGTGGAAGTTCCCAGGCCAGGGAGCAAACTTGATCTACTTCACCACAAGGGGTCTCCTAGAAATTCAAATTTTTGATATTACTAAGTTTATATATTTGTTTTTTTTATGGATTTTGTTTTACCTGTAATATCCAAGAAGTCTTTGCCTAACTCAAGGGCACAAGAATTTTATTTTGTATTTTCTCCCAAAGAGTTATAGTTTTTTATTTTACATTTATGCCTGTAATAGTTTTTGAGATTTTTTTTTTTTTTTGTAAATTGTGGGCAGTATGTTATGAAGATAATTACCATTTCTTCTGGGCTTCATTCTTGACCTGATTTGTATCTGTAAAGCTGCTATCATTCTTTGGTCCTCTGAATATAGTATATCTCTTTTTCTCTGGTTACTTTTAAGATTTTCTTTTTATCATTGGTTTTCTTTATATTTTCTGTATTTGTAGTTTGTTGAGCCTTTTGTATCTGTAAGTTTGTAATTTTCATCTAATTTGGAAAATTTTTGTCCATGATTTCTTGGGTTATTCCCCTCTCTTACCTGCATTTTTGGACGTTCACTGCTCTCACAGTGTTTGAAATTGACAATTCCGCTTTTATTTATTTTAAAAATCTTTTTTTTTTCCTGTGCTATGATTTAAAACATTTTTCTATTTTGATTTCTGCTGGTTCTTTATTCTGCATATCATATCTGTCATTAATTTCGTCTCATGAATATATCTTTCTGTTATAGTTTTTATCTCTAAATGTGTGCTGTGCATCTTTTTTATGTCTTCTTCCATCTCTTATCTTTTTTTTTTTTTTGTCTTTTTGTTGTTGTTGTTGTTGTTGCTATTTCTTGGGCCGCTCCCTCGGCATATGGAGGTTCCCAGGCTAGGGGTCAAATCGGAGCTGTAGCCACTGGCCTACGCCAGAGCCACAGCAACGCGGGATCCGAGCCGAGTCTGCAACCTACACCACAGCTCACGGCAATGCCGGATCGTTAACCCACTGAGCAAGGGCAGGGGCCGAACCCGCAACCTCATGGTTCCTAGTCGGATTCGTTAACCACTGCGCCACGACGGGAACTCCCCATCTCTTATCTTTTTGATTATTTGGTATATGTCTGTAGTAAGTGTTTTAATATCCTTTATTATCTGCTAATTTTAACATCTTGTCTGTCGTGGGTTGGTTTTAATTGAAAGTTTTTCTCCTATTGTGTTTCATTTTTCTTCTCTGAGTTATTGGTAATTTTTCATTTTATTCTAGATACTAGGAATTTTACTTTATTGCTACTTTTATTTTGTATTTTAGTGCATATTCTTGAGAGCCTTGTTCTGGGATGCAGTTAATTCAGTTGGACAAAGTTTCATATTTTTGCATCACTTTTAAGTTGATTGAAACTTTGCTTTGTCTGTGGCTAAGTAACTATGCTAGTTAGCACTGAAGCACTGTGTGAGCACTGAAGCACTGCTCCTTCTAATCTTTTTGTTGTTGTTGTTCTTGCATTAGCGCTGTGTAGTTTCTTCACATATCAGCTTGATCAATAATTAGCTGAATACTCCCTGCATTCCCTCTACAGATCTTCAGGTCTCTATCCTCTCTGTCCTTTGTCCAGTGAATTCCTGTTGCATGGTCTTCACAAAGTCTCATTTTGACTAAGTAAGGGAGTCTGCTCCTCTCCAACTGCCTCCCCCACCTCATTACACTTTCTAACAACTGTCTCTCTCAGATCACTTCCTAGCCTGATATGCTATGTCTTAAAAATTGTTTTGTCTTTTTTTTTCTTCTTTTTAGGGCTGCACCCACAGCGTGTGGAGGTTCCTAGGCTAGGGGTCTAATCGGAGCTACAGCTGCCGGCCTATGCCAGAGCCACAGCAATGCCAGATCCAAGCCGAGTCTGTGACATACACCACAGCTCATGGCACCATTGGATTCTTAACCCACTGAGTGAGGCCAGTGATTGAACCTGCAACCTTTTGGTTCCTAGTGAGATTCGTTTTTGCTGTGCCATAATGGGAACTCCCTTGAAAATTGTTATTTCATATATGTTGTTGATTTTTTTAGTTCCACATGGGGAGGAGTAAATCCCTCTTACTTCTTTTTGTAACTTCTGAATCAGTTAGGCACTTGAAATCACCATGATATATACGCATATTACTGTGTGTGTGTGTTTTGTGAACAAAGATAAGGAATTATTTACAGGAATTTCGTCTACTACTGTGGGAGCTTTTCAACCACTCTGGGTAAGGTGTTGTCACTGCATTTGTTTTTGGAGTTTGAAATCCACATGGTCAGTATCTGAGAAGTGAGGAAGGATATAACTTAGAACAGGAATAAGTTGGAACCCACAAACATGAGCTGGAGCCCACGAGGATGGGAATTCCCTGGATATTTTCACTGTCTCTGACATTGAGGGCCTACAGTAGTGGTGGTGGTTTCTGCAGCAGCTAATCTCATCCTCAATTACTTAAATGCATTTGGACCAGGAGTCAGAGAAGCTGATAAAGGTCCCCCTGATTGTGGAGAGTGGAGTTTGTTGTTGCCTTATGACAACCAGGTGATGCCGGTGATAAATGACAATCCCATTTGCTCCATTTCTGCCCTGGGTATGCCTTGCTAGAGTCTATCTCCTGACAGTCCCCAAATTGATACATCTCAAGAATGGCATTCTGGGAAATGTAGTTTGGCCTGTCCACGTCATCATCTTGCAGAGCCCCAGGACTCCTGCTGTCTTTGCGCCTGTACATATCACCTCCATCTACATTTAATCTCCTATAAAAAAGAAAGGATGCTCTGCTTCTTCCCATTGTGGTGCACAGTCCAGCAGACAGCCAATGCTGTCCTGTTTCCTGAAAAGTATACACAAGCCACTTTTTGTCTTTGGGATATATTCATTCTTCTATCTAATTCACTTTTTTTTTTTTTTTGGTCTTTCGTCTTTTTAGGGCGCACCCTCAGCATATGGAGATTCCCAGGCTAGGGGTCGAATCTGAGCTACAGCTGCCGGCCTGTGCCACAGCCACAGCAATGCCAGATCCGAGCCACATCTGTGACCTACACCACAGTTCACGGCCACGCTGGATCCCTAAGCCACTGAGCAAGGCCAGGGATCGAACCCACAACCTCGTGGTTCCTAGTCGGATTTGTTTCTTCTGCGTCAAGACTGGAACTCCCTAATTCACGTTTTCTCTTTGCTAATTGTAACCGAAGTCATGAATTATAAAGGTAGCATTGTTAACACACCTTATTTTATTTTTAAAATTTTTTATTGATATGTAGTTGATTTATAATGTTGTATTAACTTCTCCTGCACAGCAAAGTAATTCAGCCATGCATATACACATATCCATTCCCAGATAGCTTATCATGGAACACTGAGTAGATTTCCTTGTGCTATGTAGCAGGTCTCCATTGATCATCCGTTCCATATACCCCAAACCCTGGTCCATCCTTCTCCCCCCACCACATTTACCCTTTGGTAACCATACATTTGTTTTCAAAATCCCTGTGTCTGTTTTTGTTTTGTAAATAAGTTCATTTGTATCATTTTTTATATTCCACATATAAGTGATATCATATTTTATTTGTCCTTCTCTGTCCGTTTACTTCACTTAGTGTGATAATCTCTAGGTTCATCCATGTTGGTACTGATTGCATTTTTTCATGCTTTTTTATGGCTGAGTATATTGTCCATTGTATATATGTACCTTATCTTTATCCATTCCTCTGTCAATGGACATTTAGGTTGCTTTCATGTCTTGGCTATTGTAGATAGTGCTGCAATGAACATTGGGGTGCATGTATCTTTTTGAATTATGGTATTCTCTGGATAGATGCCTAGGAGTGGGGATTGCTGGATCATATGGTAGTTTTATATTTAGTTTTTGAAGGAACCTCCATACTATTCTCCACTGTGGTTACACCAGTTTACCTTCCCACCAACAGTGTAGGAGGCCTCTCTTTTCTCCACACCCTCTCCAGCATTTACTATTTTTGGACTTTTTGATGATGGCCATTCTGACTGGTGTGAGTTGATTACTGATTGTAATTTTAATTTGCACTTCTCTAATATTGATGTGGAATATCTTTTCATATGCTTTTTGGCCATCTCTTGTCTTTGGAGAAGTTTCTATTTAAATCTTCTGCCTATTTTTTGATTGGGTCGTTTGCTTTTTTTGGTATAAAACTGCATGTGATGTTTGTATATTTTGGAGATTAAACCCTTGTCCCTTGCTTTGTTTGCAAAGAAAACCATAAACTAAGCAAAAAGACAACCCACATAATGGGAGAACACATCTTACTTTAAGATAAGGGAATTAAAAAGGGGAAAGAAAATAATCCTGAATTCATTATTGTTTTAAAAATTCCTGGGTGTTTCCTATTTCAGTGGGTTTCCTTAGTTTATTTTATTATAAATTGTTATAGGAAAGCAGTTCACCCAGAACTCTTATTAATTGACACTTCTGCATCTCTTCATCACAGCAGTAATTGATGGTGATGATGATCTCCCTGAAGCATTCCATGGTTTTGATAAGCCTGCTGAATCATTAAATAAAGATTAAGTTCTATTCTATAAAATTTTATTATTAAATGCATTCTTTTGTATTCTAATTTTTTGCATAGTTATGTTTCACAAAAGATATTTATCTTAACTATATGTGAACTTTTATATAAGATACAGGGTACCCTTATCTGCACTTATCTCATGTTGGTGTGTCCATGCCCCATGAGTTCAAAAGTAAAATCTCAGTTTTTGGCTCTTATTTGTAAATAGCTCAGTTTACATTGGTTTGGATAAACATATTGAAACAGCATGACCATTTTCAATTCACTTTCACAGAAATTACAACTTCAATATTATTGTTCACCAAATAATACTTTGAAAGTAATAAATTTGAAAGTCACTCACCCCATCCCAAATTGCCATTAAAGCATTATCTTTACTAAGTCTTGGAAATAGCATTATTAGACAGTTTAGCACTTCACACTGTTAACTTCTCTAATGGGAATTACAAAGAATATTTCTAACTGAGTATTAGATGGTGTGTGGGGCTTTGAAGCAACTGTCTATTGGTCCCGGTGAGCTCAGCCAATCCCAGTTTCCTCTTGGACAAGATTGGAACAAGTGTCTGGTCACCATCCCCTAGGACATTGCAGTATTTCTTGTTATTTTGTACTGTCAATTTACATAAAATATCCCAGAAGAAATTTGAAGACAAATTACATGTAAAAGTGGAAATCCCTTTTTTGGTGAATTTATTGATTGGTGTTTTATTGCTGACATAAACACCCTCGTGTATTATAGCTCCTGCACATTTAATCAATAAAGACAATATCAGAATTATATGCTTGGATAGGAAGAGACTCTTAATTTATTAATAGCAGTCATTTATTGAGAGTTACTACATTTCTTGCAATATCTGGGCACTTTACTATAGGCTTCTGTATACTATTCATAGAAGTATTTCCATTGCTATATTTAATTCTGTATGTACCTCAGTTTTTTTATTTGGATATTGGAGTTATCAATGCCATATATCTTATAATCCCCCAAAAATATTTGTTACCACATTTGACATGTAGTATTCACTTGCCAAAATGGTATATTTTCTTAGTTTTTATTTTTGCTCCTTGCGTAGCCCTGTGAGGAAGTAGATCTTCGTTTTCTGGAAGCATGACCTGCGGCTTTCAGAGCCCCGTTCACAGGTGCAAAACTCCAGTGCTTGTGTTTTGTCCTCTTCTTCTTCCTGTTCTAGGAGAAATTCTGGTCTTCATCATCACTGTAAAGTCAGCTCACAGTTCCTGAGGGCTCCCTGGGCTCTGGTGCTTCTGGAAGCCCTGCCTCACTTCCTGTCATGTCACCTGCACAGCAGCCCCAGGGGAGAGCAGGGACACTCATCCTGGTGCACCCCCGGTCTGGGGCTGCTTTCCCTCAAGGTGCTGTGTGTGTTTTCATTTTTCTTGACTCTAGTAACACCTTCCTTTCCCAGGATAATATCTAACAGTAACAGGAGGTCCTCCCTTTGTTTTGCAACCTACAGAAGAGTTAAGGTAGCTCCATGTAAAGGGCTGTCCTATATTGAATTCATAGTTTATAATCAGTGTCTTCTGACTCTCCCTTCCTTCCTCTCTCCCTCCTTTTCTTCCTCTCTTCCTTCCTACCTCCCTTCCTGTTTTAACATGTCTAAAGTTGTTTGTTTTTGCTTCCCCTTCTAAGTTTCATTTCTATTAGTTTATTACTAATACAGTTGTTTAGGTATGAGTAATTTCATTTTGCCTTGTATTTCGTTGTAATGAATTCAGCTAAGGTCAAATCACTGTTAATTTCAGAGCCCACATTAGACCAGGTCGTTGACTCTCAATTCAGCATTTTAAAATTATTGTGCTTACCTGTGTTGTTTCTTGAACCCAGAAATAAAGTACACTTCCATTATTAATTTCCTTATTTTGGCAGGTGACTTTTTAGTTAATAAAACAGATGCAGCAGACACCTGAAAGAAGGCCTAATACCAGAATTATTATTTTTAAGATGAAGAACAACAACAGTTTAGTGATCAAGTTCAGTATATGGGCACTGATCAGACAATCTGTGTTTGAATCCTGGCTCTGCCATTCACTAGCTGTGCAACCTTGGGGAAGTTACTTCAAGTATATAAAATTACTTAAAATATATATAAAGCACCTCATGTTTATCATTTGTCAATTTGGTTGTTTTAAGGGTTAACTAAGTTGGTAGATACAAAGGGCTCAGAACAGAGGTTGGCAATCTCCCTCTCTACAAACCAACAGAAATACAAAACAAAAAAATACCCTAACTCAAAACATTGTAAATCAACTACACTCTTCTAAAAAATTAAAAAAAAATACCCTAACATGTGATTGCTTTCATTAATATTAAGAATGTTGTTAATATTTATAAGTCTACAATGTAATATTAAGGTTTGGGGTATAATATTTATAGCGCTGACAATGGTAATAATTACATTAATTGACAAGATCAATTGTAATAATTGAAATAAAGGACTAATAACTTCTGAATGTCTCCTCTTCCTCTTTCATGCAGTGCAGAAAATGCTATGTGAAGTTTGTTTTTATGCCACTCCGTTACAGTTTCTTGGAGGAATATTTCTGATTGTTCTAGCTAACATTTCATAACATCAAAAAGTTCACTGCTGGTTTTTGAACACAGAGTGCTTACTCGCAGGAGAGGTGTGACATTTAGAATATTTTTTTGTTTCTTGTGATTGAATAAAAAAACCCTCCAGTTTTGTTTCTTTGTAAAGATTTTCAGTAAATATATTAGCATTTATTTTCATGAAGAAGCAGAACCATTCTGGAAAATAATAATTATATATATATATATCTTTGGCTGCACCCAGAACATGTGGCATTTTAAAGTATTAAAGGAGCCTTGGTAAATTTAAATTTGGGGATGTTGATAGTTTTTGAAGAGATTTCTTTATATGAAATTGCAAGGGCAAACATTTCAAATATGGATGTGGTAGGTTCTGTGTGATGATTATAACAAAAAAGGCAGTAGCATTCTGAGAAATTGTGCCTTAAGATATTTGAGAAACAATGAAAGTGTTTTTGGTTTAGCCTAGCAATGATTTGGTAAAAGAGTTTGAGAAATGTAATTTTTAAGTGTTATTTAATTTCTGTTAACTTCAGAATTTTGGAATAATGTAATTTTAGATTTTTCTTTTATTTGCAAGGTAAATTTTTGGACAGATTTGAATTCATTGGAATGTCAGATTTTTCTGTATTCCTTTAAATTATGCTTATTTATAGTTAGGAGATATGAATGAAAAAAACTTTTGTGAAGTCATGGTTAAATGATGTAATTGGAAGCTGGTTACAAATATGTTTATGATATTTGTATAATGTATTTCATTTTATGTATTATGTAAATGAAAATTTAATACTTCATTTAGAAGTTTTTAATATTGCCTAGTGTATTTTACAGTATCACACTAATATTAGAGTGATCTTGATTTCTGACACTTTTGGGGTAAAATATTTTATTTTGGTTTTGTTTATCATAAAACCAATGTAATCTATCTCAATTGGATGTTGCTTTAATAATGATCAGCATCTTTGTTTTTATTTCTAAGCATAATTATACTTGTTAACTGATTGTACAATGTTTACTTTTGTCTGACCTGTTTCACAGGTCATTAATTTTTGGTTTGTATCCTCATCATATGATAAATATTTTCTGTCCTGTATCAGCTACTTGAATTTTCACTCATTATTGAGAAAGATTCGTATTCATTTAGAACAGTATTTAATATAACAATTTTATTTATGAACACTTTTATTTCTATAGTATTTCCTTTTTCTTTTTTCTTGTTTTCCACCAGGGTGTAATCTTTCATTAGTCAGGAGATGTGGAATGGTGAAAAGAGCTCCGTCTAAAGGTCATCAGGCATGAATCCCACTTTTGCATTTTCAGCTCTTTTGCCACATTTTCTTGCAAAAGTCAAAGTCACTTATCTTCTCTGAGCCTCAATTCCCTCTTCTCTCGGCTTGAGCTGATAATGCCTCTACCACTTACTCATTCAGTTATGAGGAGCCATTGAGGAAATGTAAAAATGCTATGTCAAATGTGAAGCACCATGTTATTTTTTGCTTTAAAAATTTTTACTTATTATAGAAAAACCAAAAATATAAGTAATCTAAAATATAATCTTATATCTGAGTGAATTTGACTGGTATTTGCTTCTGTTTATATTTATATATATGTCAGAATACAAAATGCGTGTGTGTGTATGTATGTATAAAACATGAGATTATTGTATGTAATACTTTCATCCTTTTTAAATCTGTCTTGAGAAATCTCTTCTACTTTTTATTGAGATATAATATTTTAATCATGCCACTACTATTGCACATTTAGGGCATTTTCATTTTTTTGTTGGAAATTTTTTTTTTTAACCTTCATTTCAGATTCTTTCTTGAGGGTATGTTCTAGAAGTTGGGATAACTGGTTCAGAATTTCTTTTGAAGACTAATGATTGTTTGCTTAGGACTTGTTGCTTTATTTGATTCAGAAAGGAAGCATAAAATGTTTATGAGCTGAGCTGCAATATGAATATATTTGTAGGATGATTGTGGATCTGGCTGTGGGATGAACTGTAATGGAGAGCATTTCAGTAAAGTGGTTTGGTCTAGTGTAATTATAGAGAGAAAGGGAAGTACGGTCTTGACAGGGAATAGTTTGAAGAAACAGTTGATGATTTAACAAACATGAGAATACAGTTATTAAATTTGGAAGGGTATACAGTTAGTAGAATTAGGGAAGTCTAGAACAGCTGCTTATAGAAGGCAGGTCCTGCCCCTTGGAAAGGCCATGGGTGAATATATGTATTTTAGAGTCATTCACAAACAGGTTATGCTTTAAAGCCCAGGAAATGAATTATACCTTTGAAATAAGACTATAAGTGAATAAAAGTGCCATCTAAAAGAATGAGAGAAAGAACCGGAATCGACAATAGTGAGAAGCAGTAAGTGTTCAATGGTTTGCAAGAACTAGCACTAGAAGCCAAGTTGTTAGCATTTAAGAAAATAGGAGTGAACATATATTTATACCTTAATGATTCACAAAAAAGAATTATTTGAATAGTAAGCTTTTGCTTCCATAGATAAAATGTGATTCATTTGCAGAAATGCATTTATTCACAATTTGAAAACATTACAAAATCATTTAGAATAATGAATGGATATGATTTATTGTTACTATGAATGCTCATGTACCAGATGTGGCTGTTAGAGTCAAGATCCTCTCTGTTTCCTTTCCTGCCCACCATGTATTTATTTGTGTTAGTTCGTTTCTAAACTTTGAAAGGGTTTGGACTCAGTGGTGCCTGAAGAACAGTCATCATAGTTAGCACCTGGATTTTGCTTGGTTGCTACCACTCCTTACTAAGAAGCCAGGGCCGATTCCAGGTCTGTAGTGGGGAAAGGACGTGGGAATCTGGAACATCTTGTGCTAGAAAACAAAGAAATGCCTGAATACGAGGAGGAGTGATGTCAAAGGACATAGAAGCTAGCTTTAATGGGTTTCCATTGGCCAGTCTGGGGAAAGTGTGAGAATTATGAAGCATAGTTATAGTAATTAATTATATCCAGTCACTTGTGATGGAACATGATGAAGGATAAGGTGAGAAAAAGAATAAAAGAATATTATATATATATAAAACTGGGTCACTTTGCTGTACAGCAGAAATTGACAGAACATTGTAAATCAACTATAATAGAAAAAATAAAAATCTAAAAAAAAAAGATTAAAAAAAAATAGAATAATGATGAAAATCCAAGGGTCTATTCAGAGTGCCCTTGAAAGAGAGCCAAAGAGAGCACAGATGAGACAAAGGGACAGGATGAAATCTTGAAGTTCTTTATAGAGGAATGCCGGCTGCTGAATGTAGAAGAATTGGTAGAATATTGCCACTCAGCTGCCCTCCCTGTAATCACTGAGATGGGCAAGCCTCATTAATGATCAGTGAAACCATTGGGAGCTGGTTGTTAGGGTACAGGATATTCACACTCTGTCAGCTGCTCGAGGCCATCTGTGTTCCTAGGCTCATGGTCCACTTCTCCCATCTTCAAGGTCAGCAGTGTTTTATCTCTGTGGCCCTGATGTCAGTCATCTCTCCCTGGTTCCTTTCTTCTGTCTACCTCTTCTGCTTTATAAGGACACTTGGATTATATTGAGTCCACCTGGATAATCCAGGATCATTTTCCTATTTTAAAGTCAGCTGTTTAGCACCTTAATTCCATTTGTGTGCCATGTAGCCTAACAGGTTTCAGAAATTAGGATGTGGGAATCTTTGTGAAGCCATTACTTGTGTGATGTGAAGTCACTAGGAGAAATGCACACTTAATTGCAATATGAAAATCTGTAATTCATCCATCTTTTCTAACTATGCCATTAAAAAAATTGAAATTAACATGTAAAACTATAGTATAAAAATATTCTGTTCATTTAAGGTTATTTTCATATTGTTAATACCTTATTAATTATAAAAAAAGACATCAGATGAAATGACAAAAATTTCTATATACTTTTAATGACAAGTGACATTTGCTCCAAAAATAAAATCATATTATTGATAATATATTTTTATGTCTAGAACTTACATGGGGAAGTGGATTATGATCATTCTTTGGAGACTCATCATTTGATATTTATACTTTCTTTTTCAGCCTTATAGGGTTATTATATGAATTGACTGCTGCTTACAAATATATATAAAATAATGAAAATTTAGTTGGTTAGCTTGTGCTGATTTTGTACTCAAAGAAAATAAAATTTCTTTTTAACCACTACTGTTGATTTTAAGACAGAAGGAAACCTTTTAAATTCCAGAGTGTGGTGGTGAGAAGTTTTAGAGTACCCTCAACCCTGTTTTAAAATGTGTATCTTGTTTCTTCTTGCTTAATCCTGGCATTATCTCTTTCTGTTTCTGGGATCTGGGTATTAAGCCCTATGAATGTAGAGAGTACATTTTGTTCATCTTTGTACCTTTAGATCCTAAATAATTGTTTGGTGTATGTATGTAATGGTTACCCTTTATTGAATGATGACTGTGTTACAGCAACTGTGCTAAATAATGCATATTTATAATTCTCTGAGATAAGTGGGATTATCCCCACCCTACAAATTAGGGAGCACAGGATTAGTGTGGTTTAAGGACTTGTGCAGGATCACCCACGTGGTAAATGGTAGAGCCAGGGTCTGATCTCAGCACTGTCTGACTGCAAAGCCTGTTCCTTAAAAAGGGTAAAATCGGTCATTTTTATGTCCCAACCTCAAAATTCCTGACTGTACAGCAGCATTTTCTGAACTATGTCCTGAAGACACAGTCCCGAGAAGTGCCTAGGTTTGCTCTGAGAAAGGTGCCTTAGTGGTCCAGGAATGTGGAGAAAGTGGTGCCCATCTCTCTCCCTTGGTGCCCAGTGCTCATCAGTCCTCCCTAAATGGGAAATGTTTTATTCTTCTAACCTAGGATTGTCTAGTCTTATTTGATGCCCCCTTGCTACTTTTTTGGGTAACGCCCCATTAGCATCCTGAACAACAGTCATCTGTGGGATGTTTGGCAAATGTTGAAAATCAGGATAAAATCTAAAATTTTTGGCATGACTTATAAGACCCTTCATGATTGAGGATTCTGCTTTTTGACTTAATTCTCTATGTTATTTTGTTCCTTATCATAGGCCCCATTCCAAGGGTCTGGAATCTGGACCCACAGGCCAGTTTTACCAGTCTGCTCCCAGACTTCGCTGAAACTTTTTGAGAAGCTTTTGCTGTTTGCTCCTCTATACCTGCAACCCCTCAGTTACTGTGTCTGATGCTCTTTTATCACTGTTCATCCTTCCCCTGTCTGTTCTTTAGTTAGGCCTGAGTGCTATTTATTTGGGAGTCCCTGGTTCATATTGACAGTATTAAAATGTGTGAATCTTTTAATTCGTGTTTGAATTGAATCACATTGAGTTGCATTGTAGTTACCTACAGAGATTCACAGTGTGGTAGGCATGCTCTTCCTACTAGCTTGGTGCCCAGTTCTGGAGAAGCACTGGCCAGTGGCAATGAAGTAGAATATGGGGGGGGGGTATTTTTATGCATTAAGCCCTCAAGCCTAGGGTGATTAATAGCTAAAAGGAGCAGAGTTTATATAATGTTAAGAGTTTGTCAGGCACCAAATATTAATCATCTAATTCTCATTAGTACCACCCATCTTATATATGAGGAAACCAAAGGCATCTCAGTAACAGACCTCAATTTTCAGAGAGAATTAATGTTGAACCAGGGATGGAAATCCCAGTGTTTATGTCTAGAATTATGCTCCTTACCCGTCAGTACTATCTCGCCTCCATCTTCCTTCAAAGGGATCAGGGTTGGATACTGCCTGTGAGCTATTCTTCCGGAGTGTCTGCTGCATCTATATTATCACCAGGAGGATTGATAGGAGCCCTGAGTTCAAAAGTCCTGACATCAGACACAGGGGTCTTGGTGATGCAGTTTTATGTGTAGATTTGCTTTCTTACGGTACTCTAGGATTTAGAATACATGTGTATTTTACTTTGAAAAACCAAATAGGAGTTTGTTTTAAAGATGTATCAAAATTCAGTTTAGAATTTTCACTCATTCAGGCCATTTTTTCTCCAAGTTTGTTAAAATTATTATTTTTAATTTAGAGATGTACCATTCAAAGTCAAAACTATAAAGGGATAAAACAGAACCTTAGGTTGTTGACCATTTGGTTGTGTATGATTGTTCATTAGTCTTTGTTGCAGTTACTCAGTTTCAGCATGCTTTATTATCCCCTACACTCCCTTTCTTGGGCATTAATGTAAACAGAAATAGGTATGGAATTTAAATGAGCCAAAGCTTGTTTACATCTCAGTTCAGTGGCTTTCAATTGGGTAGGTATTGTTTGAAGTGATATATTTGTCAGATCTTTGCGTTTTGACTTTAGGTAGTCTTATATACATGGACTGAAATTTCATTTAAGTCATTATGCATATCATTTAGGGTGTTAACTGCTCACAGAAATGGAGGCTTTTGGAATTGAAATCCTTAATTGTTTTTTCTCCTAGGTATAACTATATCCCTGACACTATTCTACTTTTTAAATTTTTTTAATTACCTAATGAATTTTATTACATTTATAGGTGTACAACAATCATCACAATCAAATTTTATTGCATTTCTATCCCAAACCCTCAGTGCATCCCCCCCACCCCCCAACATGTCTCATTTGGAAACCATAAGTTTTTCAAAGTCTGTGAGTCAGTATCTGTTCTGCAAGAAAGTTCATTCTGTCCTTTTTTTAGATTCCACATGTCAGTGATAGCATTTGATGTTGGTGTCTCACTGTCTGACTGACTTCACTTAGCATGATAATTTCTAGGTCAATCCATGTTGCTAAAAATGCCAGTATTTCATTCCTTTTAATGGCTGAGTAATACTCCATTGTGTATACGTACCACATCTTCTTTATCCACTCCTCTGTAAATGGATATTTAGGTTGTTTCCATGTCACAGTTATTGTATATAGTGCTGCAATGAACATTGGGAGAACATGTGTCTTTTTGAGTCATGGTTTTCCCTGGATAGATGCCCAGGAGAGGAATTGCTGGATCAAATGGTAATTCTGTTTTTAGTTTTCTGAGGCATCTCCATACTGTTTTCCACAGTGCTTGCTCCAATTTACATTCCCATCAACAGTGTAATAGGGTTCCTTTTTTTCCACACCCTCTCCAGCATTTATTGTCTGTAGACTTTTGATGATGGCCATTCTGACCAGTGTAAGGTAGTATCTCATAGTGGTTTTGATTTGCATTTCTCTGATAATTACTGATGTTCAACATCTTTTCATGTATTTTTTCGGCCATCTGTATGTCTTCTTTGGAGAACTGTCTGTTTAGATCATCTACCCATTTTTTGATGGGGTTGTTCATTTTTTTGGTATTGAGCTATAGGAGGTGTTTATAAATTTTGGAGATTAATCTCTTGTCAGTCTCTTCATTTGACAATATTTTCTCCCAGTCTGTGGGTTGTCTTTTCATCTTGTTTAGGGTTTCCTTTGCTGTGCAGAAACTTTTAAGTTTATTAAGTCCCATTTTTAAAATTTTTGTTTTTACTGTCATTACTCTAACAGGTGGGTCTGAGAAGATGATGCTGTCATTTATTTTGAAGAGTGTTTGGCCTATGTTTTCCTCTAAGAGTTTTATAGTATCTGGTCTTATATCTAGGTCGTTAATCCATCTTAAGTTTATTTTTGTGTATGGTGTTAGGAAGTGTTCTAGTTTCATTCTTTTACATGTGGCTGTGCAGTTTTCCCTGCACCGCTTATTGAACAGGCTGTCATTTTTTCCATTGTATATTCTTGCCTCCTTTGTCATAAATTAGTTGACTGTAGGTGCGTGGGTTTAATGCTGGACTTTCTGTCCTGTTCCACTGATCTATATTTCTGTCTTTGTGCCACTACCATACGGTTTTGATGACTGTAGCTTCGTACTATAGTCTGAAGTCCGGGAGCCTGATTCCTCCAGCTCCATTTTTCTTTTTCAGGATGTCTTTGGCTATTCTGGGTCTTTCGTGCTTCCAAACAAACTTTTAAGTTTTTTGTTTGAGTTCTTTGAAAAATGTCCTTGGTAATTTGATAGGGATTGCATTGAATCTATAGATTGCCTTGGGTAGATAGTCCTTTTGATAATATTGACTCTTCCAATCCAAGACCATGATATGTCTTTCCATCCGTTTGTGTCATCTTTGATTTCTTTCATCAGCGTCTTATAGTTTTCAGAGTACAGGTCTTTTGTCTCTTTAGGTAGGTTTATTTCTAAGTTTTTTATTCTTTTGGATGCAATGGTAAACAGGATTGCTTCCCTAATTTCTCTTTCTCCTGACATTATTCGAAAAATAGCACTACTAATGTGCTATTAATTATTTATGTCTTTACCTGTTCCTCATGCTACATTGTGTTTATGTTGTTTCATTTAATTCTCACAAAGCTCTATGAATTATTGCTTTTCTCATGTTTCAGCAAAGGAAACTGGAAAAATATACTTAATATTCTCAAAGTTACACAAGTCATAAATGGCAGAGCTGTGACATGACCTACCTTTCCTCCAGGCTCACTGTTCTCACTTGAACTTGAAGTTCTGCTAGTGGGATACATGGTGCCCCGGTCATCACAACCTAAGGAGTTAACCAGCTTTAACCAAGAAGAGGCCCCAAGTGTTTAACTTGGGGGCTTTGTTTCCTGTATTCCTAAGGCAGTCTTTGCCTGCTAACCTTGAAGCTTGTTGTTTTTTAAATTTTCTTCTTCAGCAGTGACCAAAACCTGTCAGTTATGTTACTGTTTGATTCACTCAGCCTTTTGCTGGGTGAACCCTGTGATGTGACAAGCAGTTCTGGTGGTGTGTGGCCTTGGTATCCAGGGGACCAGTTGGGAGAACCAGGTAGATTATTACAGATCCTTCAGGAGACTAAAAGAATAAGTGAGTGTGTGTACGTCACAGCCACATACATATTCATGAGTTCTTAGAAATGATCATTTCACTAACACTGTGTTATTGTGCTCAGACTTTAACCTCTTAAAAGCAAATATATTTATTTAGCATTCCTGTAACCTGTAGGGCCTCCACTGACTTGATCATCAGAAATTTCAAGTAGTTGGAGATTATATCCTATAGCTTGTCTTTGAGGAGCATCTGACCTTATTAGAGAGATCAGGGGAACATGATCAACATGGTAAAACTTGAGGAAGCAGACTGCAGCTTCCTCTTCTCTTGCCCTGGGCTCAGAAGGAACACAGCCTGGGAAACCTGCCTTTTGGCCCCTACTTGGACTGTGTGAGATGGGGAGTGCCAGGGTGCCATGACTCTGGCTTTCTCCTGCTTTTTGGCTGCTCCTGTAGTATGTGGAAGTTCCCAGACCAGGGATCAAACCCACGCCACCACAGTGACCTGAGCCACAATAGTGACAACACTGGATGCTTAACCACTAGGCCATGAGGGAACTTTCTATGTTTGCTCTAATGGATAAGTCAGATAAGCTTTCATGACTCACAAGTTGAAATGGTTCTACAGTGATAAAATCTAAGGGACTGAGGAAAGAGGTTTTTATTATATCTCCATATACTGTATGAAAAATTCTTTTAAAAATAGGAGTTAAAATCTGAAACTTTTGTACTAAAATATAGAAACCTATAGCTAGTATGCAAATGCTATTATTGCACTATTCTTTTGACACCAAAACCAATTTCAAGTGATGCTTTTTTCTGACAATTATAAATACTTGGAAATCAACCATACTTTAAATAACAGTACTTTTTACTTTTCGAGGTGTTCCTTCAGTTTGTCAGGCACCTGACAGGTGGATAACATCAGAGTATATGTTTCCAGAATCAGTGGATTCAGCCCCCTTTAGAGACCTCTCTTGGATGTCAGTGGGCTTCCTCAATGAACATACCCCAAACTGATGCTACCTTCAAACCAGCTCAGTTTTTCCAAGACCAAAAGCTTTGAATTGGTCTTCTATATCTCTTTTGGACTCCATGTCCAGGCCCTATGGAAATTGGTTGGCTCTAATCATAAATATGTATCTAGAATTTGGTCAGATCTCTGCTCTCCTCCTGGTCCGTGGTCCAAACCACTGTCATCTTTGCCTGGATTATTGCAAGAGACAGATCATCCCTGTCTTTCTCCACCCCCCTAACTTGTTCTTAACAAAACAGCTAGAGGAATCTATGACAGTGTGTGTCCCACACGTCTCTCCTCTGTTCAGACACCTGCGATGCTCTTGTTCCTGCTCAGAGCACCGGCCCAGTTGTGCTGGCTTTCGAAGTTGTTCCCTCACCATTACCCTTCTTGTCCCTCTACTACCCCTACTCTGCCCTGCATTTTGTTGAGCATAGGCCCCACTGGCTGACAGGCTCTGTGGCCACCCTTTTCTCTGTGGCCTGCTGTTCCCTATTTGGTGAAAGGCCCACTGCCGCACCCTCTTTGTCCCCAAACCACAGTCCAGAGCCATCCAAACATAAAATGCTGATGCCCTGCCGGCATTTCAACTCTTACTTCTCTATTTTAATTTTTCTCCCACCATCCAGCACTCTCTGAGATGCTCTGTAGTGTAGCTTTTGTCCTCTGTTTCTCTCACTAGGTTTTACATTTCCAAGGCAGGGACTTCTGTTTATTTTAACACCTATCCGCCACCTGTGCACCACAGTTGCCTGGGCTGTTCTGGCCCATAGTAGGTCCGGCCTAGTACACAGGTTAACGCCTGCTTGCATGATTAAAGAGTCCAGGCAGGAGCATGGCAGGCTGAGTGCCACGTCATCCTGAAGCTACAGGTCATAGAGTGAAAGCCCCATGAAGACAGGGCTTTAACTGTGTGATTCTGCCCCTAACCTGCAGAACTTCCCCATGGCCTGTACATAGTAAGTCACCAGTGAATATATATGGAACAGAATGAAAGTGTAAAGTCACCTGTGCTCACTGGGAGCAAGGTATTTCAGTTGAATAACTTTTCAGATTCAGAATTATTTTTGTTTTATTCTGATGGTATCTAAATTAAAATTTTACGAAACAATTATTATGTTAAAATATTAATACTCTGATGATGGTTGGTATGGGCTACATTCAGCCATCACAAATTGCTGGCAGTATTATTATCCATAGAGGTTGGTAAGTTTTAGTTGGTTATGCTTGTCTTACATTTTCTCACTGAGGATAATATTGAGACTTTGACACTACTCATACTTTAGTTAGAACAAATTGAAAGAATTTATGTTAAGTTAGGTATTAGATGAATATTTTGCAGCTGACTATAATTGAGCTGTGTTTTAGTATTGTAAATTTTACCCTATAATAGTAAGAAATCATTGTTCCTCTAAACATTTAGTATTATAGCCATCAGCAGATACTGTCAAAATGTTACATTGAGTAGGTTTCCTGTGCAGTATAATATTTTGTTTCAATTCCTAAACCTGAAACATTTTAATTAATACAATTTTTTTCTTTTAAAAACTGCATTGTGGTTTCTAAGCTCAGATTTCTTAAATTATACTTGGTCATATAAATAAGCTGTGCTTTGCAACTCTGGGTTCTTAACCTTTGCTCTTTGCTATTAGCTTTATGTTTTTTTAATTATAGGAAAATAGAGGACAGTAGGGAAGTTATGACTTAAACGGACTGTTGTTATTACTGTATTCTTTTTTAAGGAAATGAAGAATATTGTTTATTTTATGCAAATCAAACAAAAACAAATATAGACTATCTTGTATTGTTATTTTTGCTAAGCATTTAATATCATCACAGTTTGATTCTTTATAAGTAATAATTATTTTTCCATTTTGTGGATTGATGGTGTGATTAGTTATTTATAGTTGTAAAGCATGTGTTGTCCACAGCTATTACTTAATATGTAGAAAAGAAAGAGTGTTATTTTCAGTGTATACAAATGCATTATTTGAAGAGTAAAATCATAATCATTAAAAAAATACAGACATATCATTTTACCCTCAAAACTGAGGTTCCCTAATATTATATGAAAATAGCCAAAATAGACCAGACATGAAAAGGAGCATTCACATTTTTAGAAATTGTCTTGGTCTTGGCTTTTGACACATGTTTCCTCCAGAAGGCCATAGTACTTTACCGTCCTGTGTTGCCTGTTTGTGCAGGCATGTCCAGATGAATTCAGTGTTCAATGTTAAGAATCTTATAACATGCCAATTTGATTTGTAGCCCTTCATATCATAGAATGCTAATTAAAATCATATTTTTGCATATGTCATGCCTTTCATGTACATATGCAAATAGATTCTGTTGCCTTTCAGCTATTAGTAATTAACTTTATGAAGGACAGCTGTAATACATAATTAACAAAAATGTTTGCAAGCCCTTTTACACTGAAAGTTACAACAGTAAATTTTAATTTTTTTGCTTATCAAGACAGCTATTTTAGTCTGATGCTTCTGAATGAGATCTAAATTGTTTTAAATAATCCAACGCCATAATTAAATTGTGTTGTACTATATTCAGTAGAAGAATGGTGCTCCATGCACTGGCTGCTGATTCTTGTCCATTTCATATTTATGTCAACAAAATTGAATTAAGTGATCTGATTTGTGTATAAAATAAGATAGTATGTCAGGTAATACTTTTTGTTTGTTTTAGTTATTGATATCTTTTGGGCACTTAGTACATTTTTTTTGTGTGTGTGTTGCAGACATGATAAACATTTATATCATTTTAAAAAACCTCTCTTTCAGATTATCACCATGTTTTTAAGGATGCTTCATGAAGGCTATTCATTTTCTCTTTTATAGTCCCTTAAATATTTAATAAAATTACGTTTTCTCAAACTCATTTCATGATTGAAGTATGGCATCAACTAGGGGGCAGGGAATGTGATATTGAGGTGTTGTTTTATCTTTATTACTAGGTGACAGTGGAACAGTCAGTAAGGAACTAAAATCATTGGTTTGATTCTTGTTTGTACACTCAAGCGAGAAAATGAACCAGTCAATTTAAATGCAGTTATTTGTTTTGGTTTTCAGGTATTGCAGTATATTTAGTTTGTATGCAAGCTTTCTGTTTAGCATTTAGTGCCATTGTAATATACATTTTCATGTTCATGTATATCATTATATATACATGTCTGTTTTAAACAATTTTGTTCATATTTCATATTTCTAGCAAAGAGTAAAGTTTTGGTTGTGTAACTTTTTTTTTTTTTTTTTTTTAGGGTTGCTTTTGTAATGAAGAAACACTTAAATACCCACCTACTGGGCAAACATGGAGTTGGCACACCAAAGGAAAGGTAATTTTCAGCCATTTACAAATATAATTATATTTTCATTTTAGGTTTTGTGTAGTGAGATGACTCCCAGAATTTTTATCAAGTCAGTTCGTCATGTTTTATATTAATGGTACTCTGTTGTTGAATATTATATTTTATGCCATTCTTTCATAAAATTTAATGTTGCAATTTAATTTCAAAAAATTCATTCTAAGAATATTTCAAAGGATGTGAAGTATGTGAATTTGTGAAACAACCTTGAAAGAGAAAGGGGTTTGACCTCTGTAAATACATTAGAAAGAGCTAAAATAGATATGTAAAATTGAACTTTGTCAATTTTCATTTGAACTTTGTGTAGTTTTATTTTGAGCTTTTGAAGTAACATTTTTGAATTCTTACTATAGAATTAAACATTGCTGATATTAAAAAAGAAGTACATCTTGTGTCATCCCCAAATAATACTACAGTTGCCATGTCATGAAAAATAACACTACAATTACTATGTCATCAACTGCCAGGTTTTCTTTTTTCTTGCTACTGTATCATAATTAGCTTCATCACATAGACTTAATTATATTAGGTGAACTGAAATGTAGCAGTGTCAGCTACCAGGTGAGCCTGGCTACTTCTGAAACTTTAAATCTTTAAAATGTGTGTGCAGCTCACTCCATACTAGTGCAAAGCATTTCATCTCCTTAAAGACCTGTTATGTTTTCGACTTTCCCCAAATCCTCCAATATGGCATCTGAAATTCTATAGACACTCCTGGAAACTTCTGTTTTACTTTACTTTTATTTTATTTTATTTTATCTTTTATCTTATTTTATTTTATTTTATTTTATTTTATTTTATTTTATTTTATTTTATTTTATTTTATTTTACTTTTTGTCTTTTAGGGCCACACTCACGGCATATGGAGGTTCCCAGGCTAGGGGTTGAACCAGATCCACAGCTGCTGGCCACAGCAATGACAGATCCAAGCGATGTCTGTAACCTACACCACAGCTTGTGGGAATGCTGGATCCTTAACCCACTGAGCCAGGCCAAGGATCCAACCTGTTTCCTCATGGATACTAGTCAGATTTGCTTCCACTGAGCTACGATGGAAACACCTGGAAACTTTTGTTTTAGATGCTATTTTAAAACATCAGTCATGGTGCATTTTGTTCTGTCACTCTACAGCCTAGGGCTGCCTCTGCCGTATTTGTAAATGCTTAAAAATTTTTGAAAAACTTTAAGATACTCATTAATATTTTCTGTGTTTACAAGGAATTTAATTGACTTTTCTGTTGCAGACATGTTCTTTTCTATAGCGTTTTAGTTTCAGCAGGACTACTATGTCAGAATATTGGGATGTTATGTATGCCTGCTTTCTGCCTTTTGGTCTTTCACACTTTTCTTTGTAACATGTTTAATTTGAACCAAAATTTATGTGTTGAATAGATCCTGAATGCTTTATTCTTGAAATTCAAAAAAATTCATATTATTTAGCAATAATTTGGAACTCATCACAGTTATGTTTCACAAGTATTTAAGAAACAAGGCATTTGTAATTACTGTGTTCTTGTTGCTTTCCATTGCATTATCTCAGTTAATCATTGTATGACCTTATTAGTGGTGCATTATCTTTCTAATATTACAGAGCTAAAGACAGATTCAGGAATGTACAACAGTTTATTCAATATCTCATAATTAATAAGTGTTAGAATTGTTACTTTTTTCTGACTAATTCTGGTGCTCCTCTGCGTACTGATTATATTGTCTCGCACTGAGAATCTTTACATATAGGTACTTACAGTGTTTCAGTTGCACAATAAATTTGAAGGAAAGCGATCTAGAGCAGATAATTAGTAAAAAGAAAATATTTCCCTACTACATAATTAGTATACATTTTGAACTCAAGTGTATCGTTTTTGCTTTTTGTTTAGCAATTTTTAAAAATTTGTGTCTGTTCATGGTTATTTCATATTAAAGAAAAATTCATCACCTCATACATGTATTTATCCTCCAAGCACCTTAAAAGTTTTTATCTTCTGTATATGATGATAGGAGTTTGAAAATTCTAGCTGTATTCTTTTGATTTTTGTATTTACTTTTTCCTGTGTGTTTCAGGATGAATCTCTTTTACTTTAACTCGTTTCAATGACTAATACCAAATATGCCAAAAAGAGGCACGAGAAAGACTCGTGTCTTTCTTCCCTTTGAGATGTGGTAAGCTTTTTCTCCAGCATTAACATGATTTTTGTCCTAAAATCGGGAGATGAATCTCAAATGGGAAAGTACACCCCATCTTCTGGGTTATTACCTTCTAAATAGTCCAAATGCAGAGTTATCTAAACTCAGCATTAGATTAAATTGTTTTTCCTATTAAAAATTCTGTTTCAGAGTACTACCTCTTCTTTATGATATGTTTTTGTAGGGCATTCCTTCTTCTGCATGGAATACTGAATTGGAATGTCAGGGCTTCAACCACAGTATAATTTTCTAATAGACATCCATACCTGGAGAAGAAGAAAATATAAGTAACAAAATCTAGCACAATAAATACCAAAAGCCTCCTTTCAGTCCACCTTCCTCCTTTCCTTGGACAGAGAGAATTGATGCCTTTTAACAATTTGAGGAAACAAAGAAACTCTTTATCAGCATGTTCAACCGTCACTTTGGGCATAACTGTTCTCTAAATTAATTTAAACATTTTTTTCTTACCTATTTAAAACATTAATGCCTTGGCTATAATTTTGCAAGCTTGCTCTATTTTAATTTCTCCAGGACAGTATAATCAGTTTACTTTTTTTTTTTGTTTTGAATTTGATTCTCCCTTCTTATGCATTGCATATTACAGCAAATAGTAATAGAAGTTAGCTAAATAGGCTGTGACAATTAAATTAATAATGCATTTTGTTTGCAAGTATTTAGACCTTGTGCTTTAACTGATATATGCAAAAATGATAATTTATTACAAATAAATTCATATTCTTACACTATAGTTTGATGAACTAATAAATTTTGTCAGCATGACTGTCATTAGCAACAGAAAACTAAGTAATTTCAAATATATATATTTTTGACTCTGAATACCTGAAGTGATGGCTTGTGTAAGAACATATTTCTTTGTCCCTAAATTTGCATGAAATTATTTTAACGTAGTATACTACTGTATTTCTGAAGTCTCGTATGCTTAAATATAAACAGCTAAATATAGCCACAACAACTAAATATATCTTTCCAAAACAATAAACTAATCAATTTGCAAGTTCATTCTTAAGTATTCCCTATTTTAAATAAGTGATTCTCTTTGTAATATAGTAAGCCAAAGTATCTTTATGATTCTTTGGATTCACTAATAGTAATCTCGGAAACAAGCTTATCCTCAATTACCACAATTGAAGCAGCCGTAAGTATATCTTATGTAAAAGCCAGGTGCATATTACAATGGAAGGAGAGAGCATTTGTAGTTCAGTGCTTGGAAGTCAGCTGGGCTTTGAGTGACTGTGTAAATAGGAGGAGGGGGAGACGATTCACTCAGAATTTCTCATCTGATTCATTGCCTTTGTGGTGTCTCGGACAAGATCAGGAAATGCCTACACTTGGCAGTATCTCAGGAAGGCGGATGGGCGCCGTAAACCAGTTTTACCAGTAAAGGCTTTCAAATGAGAGTCTAAGAGCTCAGTAAGTTACCTGTTTTTTTCAAGTTGTTAATGAATACTAGTTTAAAACTGTAGTATTTTTTCAGTAAAGCAATTTTTGGAGGAGTCTACAAATATTATAAGTCTCGGATAGTGCTTTTTTGCAGCCTGTCTGTGGGGTATGTTCAGGCCCCTTGGGAGGGCTCAGGGCTGGCCAGTGTTTTTGTTCAGGCAAATAGGTTCCCCCCAGGCCTCCTCCAGATTACTGAGCCTTGAAATGCTGCTGGCTTCTCCCCTCCTGCCAGACATTTGGAATTTGTGGTTGGGCATCTTTCTTTTAACATTATTTTTTACCTTATTGATAGTAAATTCTTCCCCACATTTTTATACACCAAATATCTAGTGTAAGTGTGGGATTTTGGAAATACTGGCAGCCCTGATCCTTGGTTCTGATTTGCTATAGGCCATTGGTGTAGGACATAATATGGTGAAAGTCTTGCAGAGTCTATTTCATCTTCTTTCTCGGGAACTTTTGTATGTTAAAATTCTGTGAAAGCATCATTGTTTTCTGTCTTTCAGTTTAGATATAAGCCTCACCCTTTTTCTGGAAACATGAAAATATCATCCAAAACCCAGACATTTGTAGGAGAACATAGGTACACGTATGTGCACAGTCATTATTGAAGCTTTGCCAGTGATACTTTGGGTTGTTGGAAATTGAGGTTACTTTTAAGTGAGAGAATAATATATTTTATAAAATCTCTGAATTACTTATATTTAAGCAGACTCATATTGTTCCAACTAGAAGAGATTCTATGCATAGCAAGAGACTAACTCCTGTTGTTGTTGTCATCTCATAGTCCATTGTAAAAAATAACTAAGTTACTAGTATTGCTTCTTTTTTCTTTTATTAAAGAATCAACCACTTCCTTCATGTTTATTCCATGAGAATTTCTGTAATATAAGTACTGTTTTCTACTTTGTATGACTTCTCAGTCACGTTGTTTTCAGGCTAAGGCCTGCTCTCCCATCACTGCTGCTCATTGTTCTTTCCTTTCAATTCTTTTCATAATCAATGGGTGCAGATTTTTTTTTTTTTAATGAGGTCCAGTTTGGGGAAGAAGTCTGTGGGTTCCCCTCTGCTTTAAAAAAAATATTTATGCAAAATAACTCTGTTAAGCCAAAATGGAGGGAAAACATTTAATTTCATTCTCTCTCAGGTTGCTTGTTTTCATGAGTAGGAGGTTATTATATTTCAGTGACTTACTATTGCTTTTGCATGAGCCGAGGATACCCTGTCTTCTCTCTTCTCCATTTCTCCATCTGTAGTCAGCATCTAGTATATAAATAATATTGTGTGCACATTCGACATGGTTTTATTATAAGAAAGCTGGGTTGAATAGACAGATAGCCCTGCTAAATAATTACTTCTCTGTGGAAAGATAGATGGAAGTCACATCATTCATGTAAAGGCAGGGTTATTATTTTTAGAAACCTTCCTTCTCTATTTTACTGACTTAATCTGACCATTTGTTAAGATACATAAGGATATAAGTATATATTATCCACTATAGTCATCATGTCAGCATTTGGGTAGTATTTCTAAATTAAGTGGGTGGTTTAGATGTTCTATGATTGCTTTATGACAAATGTTTTCTTAGTGAGATGGATATATTCTATTACTTTATAAATTTGCCAGGTGGAAGTTAGCAAAAGTAAGTATCACGGGTAAGAATATGGGAATCTCAGCTCCTCAATTGTTTGTCAAAGTTTCCAACTCACTTTTTGGGGGAGGTGTTTGGACCTCATTACAGTTAATTGTTATGGCTCATCTCTGAGGGGATTGAAAACCCACTTTTTAAGTTCAGAACTTCACTGGGCCCTTGGCTTCCATTGCTTTGTCAGAAGCTGTGTGGAGTGTTTGGACTCTGTACATATGTTGGGCAGTTTAGTTTCCTGTCCTGAATAAATTCCTTCCACTCATTTCTCAGTGTGCTTTCAGTTTTATCCTTCCATCAGCCTTATGACGGGAGAGCTGCTTCCTTCCTTGCATTATTTTTGTTTTCTTCCTCCTTAGCATTTGTACTGATTTTGTACGTAGTTTTTATGATAATGACTTAAGTTTTAAAATATTTAAAGAAGAAACCCTATAAAACTCGTATCTTTATTGTAAAGATAGCACTCAGGATGCTTCTCTGAACATGTGTCATATCTTCCTTGTGAGTTTCAGGGGGAGTTTCTCTCAGTCTTTATTCCAGGAGAAGTTGTGCCTTTCTGAAACAGCTTGTCATCTTGGTCTTAAGTACTAGCAAATCATGTGTATAATTGAGTTTTCCTCTTTATCTTTACTGCTGGGAAGCTCAGTGCCAAAATTGTAATTCAGTCTCTAGAAAGCAGGATGGACTTCATGGAATGCATTTTATTTACTACTGTTATTTCTAGTTTCATCTTTTTTTTCCCTTATGGGAAATTCCCATTTTATGTGAGCGGTATATTTTAACAACCTCATATAAATCAAAGCTCACATAATTCGAGGGAAGTTTTGCAATGGGAATTTTTGTAAAGTAGGGTCAGTATTTGTCTGGGAGGGAGGACCTATGTCTTCAGCCCTGTGGCTTTGGGGCATCGTATTGAGCAGTGTGTAACCCTCTTATGAGCCTTTTTAAAAATCATCCTTGCCCTGTTGTACGAAAATTTAGTATGCTTCCTTGTGCAGCTTCAGTGGTGCTTTTTATTTCCTGAGATTATCTGTTATTTTAAGGAGTGCTTGCTTCTAAAGTGTGCTATGCAGACTTGGTATGTAACATTTCCCCCCCTCCCACCCCCCTTCCCCAGATAGGGGATTATTGCTTAACTTCTGTTCCAGGATGCTTGCTTTCTGGCTCTGTTTAAAATAACTGCTGTTCTTGGTGCACCCAGCTTTGTGGGTAAAATACTGTATTTGCTACTTTAGGGAAAGTTCTCATGTTGGTAGTAAAGGAAGTCTAAGTGTTAGAAGTTTATATGTATTACAGAAATATAAGGTAGTTTTCTACTTTAAGGTTCATTCTTTAACTTTCTGCTACCATGTTATTGAGCACTCATCTATGTGTTTTATTCCTGGGCATTTAGATAGAAACAAGTATTATATGATTCTTGTTCTTTAGAAGGTATTAGAGGTTATGCAGTTATCCATAATATGTAAAATGAAAAGCTAAGAATGAGAACAGAGAACATTTTAAAAGAGAGAACCATTAATCTTGCTTAAGGGTATATTGGGGGATGAAAATGAAGGTATCTAATTTATTCATCAACTTATTCTCCCAATAATCATTTACTAATCTATTACAATTACTGCTATGTTCCAAAACTGAGATCTAGTAAGTAGTGTTTGAAGATGATACACTCTCTGTTCTCATGCTCCTTAAATTTGGGGTTGATGGACTGGGGATAAAGATAGATAATAGGCACGTGAAGGAAAAAGAGACTTTCACGGGGTGGAAGCTTAGATGAGCTATTGCAGTGAGTGTCTGGGAGAGGTGTAGCTTTAGGAAGAGTGTTCGTGGAAGACCTTTCTGAATCAGAGCCCTCCTGGTAGAGAGCACGGTGAAAGCTTTACCTTTCACTCGGTGCCTTAGAGGAAGCCAGCAAAGCTGAGACCTCTTTTGGAATTGTATGTCTGTCAGTCTTTCATTGTGGAGTTGGGATGCCAGGGAGAGTATTGGTGGGTGGGTCAGCATGGCTCGGGTGTTTCCTGAGGACTCACGCCATTCCTTGCCCACGCTGGCCCCTCTCTCCTCTCAGTGCCAGTCACTTTCTCACTCTTCATGTTGCAGAGCTGGCCTGAAAATAAGCCTTTTTAATCATCAGTTTTACACCATACTTTGTTTTATTCTTCTTTACAAATACTGCACTTTTTATAAAGTAAAGATTTGTGTCCAACGTGTGTCAAACGGGTCTGTCACTGAACTTTTCCAGCAGCATTTGCTTTCTTTTTGTGTCTTTGTCACATTTTGGTAATGCTCACAATATTTCAGACTTTTATTATTAATGTTATATTTGTTATGATGATCAGTGATCTTTGATGCTGTCAGTATGACACACTGAAGGTTCAGAGGATGATGAACATTTTTCAGTAATAAAATATTTGTAATTAGTGTATGAACATTATTTTTTAGATGTCATGCTATTGTACCCTTAATAGACTACAATGTAGTGTAAACATAAATTTTATATCACTGGGTAACCAAAAAATTCACGTGACTCACTCTATTGTAATATTTGCTTTATTATGGTGGTCTGGAGCTGAACCTGTAGTATCTCTAAAGTCTGCTTGTGTTTTGTGAGCCACATTCTTTCCCAACTCCCTGTCTCTTTCCTCCTTTCTCTGTACTTGTGTTCTTCCTGTTCCTCACCATACTCATACTCTCCCGTCTCTCCTGGTTCAGTCCAAACCATTATTTTACTTCAAGTTTCAGTCTGAGGTCTCTGTCTTCTCTGAGTTTCTTTCTTGTTTATCTCACCTCCAAATGATCATGCTTTTTTTCTCTAGTATTCCTATGGAACTGTGGTGAAGAAAGGAGATACACATATATACATATTCTGTCCATCTTCCAAAATAGAAATCAAAAGACTCATCCTGCTGATGAGCTTTACTAAAATGACATCAACTTTGTTCCGTTGCCTCCTCTTTCATTCTTGTAGAGAAATTGAATTCTGTGGAGCTAGTGAACTATACCTTTTTTTTTTGGTATGAGTGTTTGTATTGCTTTTGCATGTGATAATATAGTGTTGTTTAATGTGACAAGTTAATTTTTAAAGGTTTTTTTTTGGCTACCAATTAATTTAATAGTTCAATCATATTTTGGATATAAGAATATCTGTTGTTTTAACTCTTTTTAAAGTCACCAAATAAGTGATTCTAAATATGATCAATCAAATATGTTAAGTGTTCAGAATATAGGTATTTTTTCCTGGCAGACATCTAAAATATTTTTGGCCATTCTCTTTTACTTCACTTGAATTGCTTTTAGAACACTGGGACTTATACATCTGGACTCTGACTAAAATATGCCTTAAGCTCTTATCTTTAATTCCCAGTCAGTGCCAGAATTAAAGAGAACAAAGGCCTATATGTTCACTGCAGCCTTCAATTACGCTTAATTACCAACTTTCATACAGTTTCATTATACAGTACTGACTTTTTGTGAGACGTTCTTTATATTCATGATGTCTTGGTAGTTGCTTGTAAAAGTCCAAGATTAAAATTTTTCCTGAGGAATTTTAAGGAAACATAACCTTTCTAAAGCAATTTTCATAAAGTTGGATCAAAGCAACTTGGTGATCCATTTTAACAGACGAGAAACAAGATGTTTACATTTCATTATGCTAAAGAACTCTGATAGGAAAAATCAAGAGTTTACCTGGGTTATTCTCTAAGATATTCACACCCCACCCCGACAGCTCCTGGTCTGTGGGTCACTTAAGTAATCCATTAGAGCCTCAGATAAAGGGCCTCTCCACTAATACTGTGGTGTTGTCATCCTTGTACAGAGAAAACTAGCAGAGGTTGATATTCCATAAGAGATTTGTCGATCTTATAGTAACCCTAATGTTCTACAAAATATCTGTCTTCTATTTTAGCAGCTCCTTCATTCCCTTTCAAGAGAATCATGATGCTCTTCGATAAGTATTCAAATATTAGCATCTCCTGAGGTTGAATCATATGAAATCAACACTTAGGCTAAAAAGCATGAAGTATTGGCAATTTCTTAAGAGTCAAACCTAATTCTCTTTAGAACTGTCTCTGGCATAAGATGTCAATATAGAAATCTGCTTTTCGGGGAAATAGTCATTTCTGTTGGGTTTAATTCTATCTAGTTCTTGCTTTTTTGTGGACAGTGATTTCCTAGACATGGCCTAGTGTAGTGAGTATGATATAGAAGTTGGGTTAGGATAACATAAGAACTGTCTCAGCATACTTTATTATTTTCACTCGGTGTCACACTGAAAGCCAAGTCTCTCAATTTTCTGGGCCTAGGTCAGCTGTATTTTTTTTTCAAGGCCCAGACTTTGTCTCACTGTGAAAATCATTCCCTAGACTTCGGTTCTGTGTCATCACTTCTTTCTACTAAGAAGACTCATATACAATTAGCACATTCTCTTTTTTCTTTTATAAAAGGTAAAATGTATGCCCTTTGTCCAAACTAGGTAATTTTTGAGGGTGTGGTTTTTCTTCTCTGTTTTTCAAAAGGTGATTGGTTTTAGTGAATATTGATAGATTTAAGATATTAAAATCTTCATTGAAATTTTTCTTTTTCGAGATGGACTTTTTTTAGCTGGTCTAAAATACGATTTATAGTTACATTTTGAGCAAGGTATTGCAAACTAACATAGTCATGTGAAACTTTTAATGTAGTCAACCTCAAGTGCATTCTTCCTGAGTCACTGTGGCTTTATCACCTTCTCATCTTTGAGGCTGAAGATAACACCTATTCTCATTTCTCAGGGTTATGGAGACGTGGTTGTGAATTAGTTACGCAGGTACAAAACAATCATACTGTATAGAAACACAGCATTTTATAATTTAAAAAGTGCTTGTTTTTAGATAAAAACAAATTAAAGAAAATTTTAGTTGCTGAAGTCTAAATAATATCTGTGTTTCCCTTTTCATGCTAATCTGATGGAGAAAAGGATTATGGGAAAGAACAGATTCAATGGAACATATATATGAAAATTTTAATTTAAATTATACACAGATTTTCTTTGGAGTTAATTAAAACAATTTCCCCTTTCATTCTTACAATGCATTGTAGTATTCAGAATTTCTTTTTCTCATTTCATATTCATAATTATGTAATATGGTTATGCCATATATTTTTGGCAACCAGAAAGTGGCAGTCTTATTACTGGATATCAGGTCTTTAAAATTTTATGCTTCCTCCTTTATAATATATTGTTTATAATAATCAGATTTTGAAGGTTAGGAAATTTTTTGACAAAGAAATTGGCCTAATGCTTATTATTTTTGTTATCAGTACTTGTAGTAATAGCAGTATATCAAAGTTTCTATGGCTTTTTGAGTTTCCTTTTTTGTTTAAACAGGGAAAAAAAAAAACCTTACATAGAATACAACTGTATAAAACCAATTAAAACCAAGTACTCTGTCTGAAACTGGGAGGGGGTCCTAAAGACCACATCAGTTGTGGGGCACCTTCTCTGCACCTCAGAGAAGCTGTGGGTTCCTCATCACTTTAAAGAGGATCTCTTTATACATGGAGCTCTTCTACTTGTACCATAAGCCATTGACTTTTGCAGCTTTACCTTTATATATTGTTGATCCCTAAGTGATGAGATATACTTTAAATTTCTGTGGAAATTCCATCTTGATCTGATGTGCTCAGGTGCCACTGAATCAGAGCTCTTAACTTAGCCGGTGTTAGGGCTCAGCCTTTCGATCTCAGTCCAGCTTTATTTGCTGCCCTGTGTTTATCATAGGCATCTAAAGCTTCTAAAGAAGTGATTGAAACCAAAGCAATTTAATCAAATGCATCCAACCCTAGAGTTGATGAAAAATAAAGAAAGGATGTAAAAAACCTAAGATTCTAATCATTTTTAACTAGAGATGCAAGGTTGGGGCAAGTTAAAATGTGGAATGTGTTGTTCTTGTTCTCAAGTTTGGTGGTAAATTCATGAGTAGCCATTATATTATTGAATGAATAAGTAAGATGGAGCCACAAATGGACCAACTAACACAAATTATTTTTGGCCTAGTTTTATGACTTGATGTCTACATAGTAAGACCTTGATTTGTCGTATTCAAATGACCCATGTCATATGCTGATGACAAAGAAAATTTGGTTTTTAAAATCTTTTATTTAGTTCTCTAACTAGTACCTAAAGTACCCTACTCAGTGAAGGAGGAAACTATTGAATCTGGAGGAGATGGCTCTCTTATTGGTAATGTTATGAATGGAAAACATCTGACTTTCAACAAAAATGTCAATTGTTAGAATATCATTAGTCTTTAAAAGTTTATCTAAAATAACAATGATGAGTTATTGATTCACACTGCAATTAACTCACTATTATTGTGTGGAAAATTCGACTTGTAAATTTTAGGAAGTTTTCTCTTTGGCAGTGGAGGGACCCTGGGCTGGATCCTGGCCTGAGACACATTTTCTTCCTGGTGAAGAGGTTCTTAAAGGAAAAGGGTTGGGAACCAACCACTGTTCCTGTGACGAGGACGCCTTCACAGAGAGACGTGTCTCAGGAAGGAAGGTTCTACCCAGGGCTTCGGACAGCCGCTGGCTGACCTTGCCTCTTCAGGCTCCAGCAGTATCTGAGAAAGAAATCTGGATGAGTGCTGTCCTGGGAAGCGGAGGTATTTTCATCCCAAGATGAGAGTTGCTGCTTTCAATCAGAAATAGCTTTTCCGGAGTTCCCGTGGTGGCACAGTGGTTAACGAATCCGACTAGGAACCATGAGGTTGCGGGTTCGGTCCCTGCCCTTGCTCAGTGGGTTAACGATCCGGCGTTGCCGTGAGCTCTGGTGTAGGTTGCAGACGTGGCTCGGATCCCGCGTTGCTGTGGCTCTGGCGTAGGCCAGTGGCTACAGCTCCGATTTGGCCCCTAGCCTGGGAACCTCCATATGCCACGGGAGCAGCCCAAGAAATAGCAAAAAGACAAAAAAAAATAAAAATAAATAAATAATCCATTGTCGGCAATCATTGAAAAAAAAAAAAAAGAAATAGCTTTTCCTTGAATGCCCATTTTATAAATGTAAAGTGCTTTTGCCTTACAGTTATTTTTTCTTAGTTTCCATCCCTGGTTTCATCTGCCTTTCTTGATGCTGAATGTGCTGAGGACTTCGCTGAGTGCGTATCGTGTCACTGTCCCAATAGGCCTTGAGGCTCCATCCTCATCTTGTCCTGCCTGTGGAGACAGGTCTGTGTGAGTGACTGCGGGAATGATGTTCTGAAATAGAATATAGAGTTCACTTTTTTCCTTACTGGAAGAACTCATAGCTTTCTTAATGATTTTAGACTATATTTATGGAATCACTGGGCTGCTAAAGGGGTTACTTAATTTTTGAAAAACATTTTACCACCTTTTATGAGGGAAGGTATATCCTATAAAAGCTTTCTACAGCTCTGAGTTCATATGTCTTGCAAATGTCAGCAGCTTACTATATTTGATTTGCCCTAACACCAGGGAGATTATTGCAGAATAATATAGAATTCTGGATTTTAAAGCAAACCTTTACATTTCGTAGGTGTGAAAACTGTTTCAGAGAGACTCGATCTAGACCATTTAGAGATATTTGGAATTTTGGCAATTAAAAAATGGTGTGTGTCTACAAATTTTGTAGTTTTATT
>NC_062545.1:151588239-151630739 GCF_016906955.1 Phacochoerus africanus | reverse complement strand
GATCTAATAGTTTACTATTTTTTAATACATTTTCAACTGAATTAAACTGTAGTAATGCAGTTAACATCAAATCATAATGATAATTTGTTAGTTAAAGGCTATTTCAGTCTATAAAACTTTGATTACTAGGAATTTAGCTCTGGTTTTATGGATTTTCCCATATGATTGCCCACAAATTTTTATGTTGAATAAATTGTAAATTGTTTAAATTGTTCAAACAAATTACTAAGCAATTAAACCTTCAGCAAAATTGTAATTCATTTTAAATTTAGCGCAGAGGTTTGATGCTCTTTCTGAGGAGAACAACTGAACATAATAGTGAAATGTGTAAATTCAGTGTTTTGCATGAACTGTTTCCCATAGGATAAAAACATGCCCAGCACTGGGTACAGGAAAGCTTTCCACTAATGTGAATTAATTTTGTAGTAAATGATCACTTGGGGGAATTCCTGCTTTTGAATTTTATCTAAATTTCATTCTTTGAGGCATACATTTTTAAAGTCTGTGTTTCATTCCTAATTTGTGGCACTTCATATTTTAATATTTAAACTCATGCAACTAACTCAAGTTATGTAACATTGATTTTTTTATTAGATATTGCCTATTATGCTGAGAATTGCATAACCCAAGACTATTAAAAAGTGTAAGTTGGGCATTGATACCAAAAATAGCATTTAAAAATCTCTCATTCCTATTCATTTCACTAGAGACAGTGGTAATGTGGTCATGTAATTAATGTATGCTTCAACCTCTGTGTGAAAATTTCTATTGTTTAGATTAATATATAGTGTTCATCTGTTAGCTGAAGATTTCTTGTGTGTACCATGCATAGGCACCTAGATGCAGCAAGTAGCTATGGGATGCATTTTTAACCTAAATTTACATATTCAAATTAGTTTTAGGTACATTTGTCACTTTGAGTTTCTCTTAACAGTGTTGCCATTCTTGACAAAAATCTTTGTTTTTCATCTCTTTACCAGTTTCTTAGCCAAAGTTACCAATGCCATTATTTTCTGATTACACTTCCATTTTGGCTCAAAGTATAATTGTCTGACTGAATCACTCATTTCATTGATTACTCAAGGCTTTCAATAACTTTAGTAACAATGGAAGACTTTCATCATTAAGGAAAGTCAGAAGAATATTCCTAGGTACACACAGGTTCATAAATGCAGTCTTTCTCTACATTTTAAAAGTCATCCAATAAAAATATTCATGTGACATCACGTGAACACAAAGCACATTAAATCAAAAACATTAATTAAATTTTGTGAGTTCTGAATTTGGTTTGCTTTGTGGAATGCTTTGTGTTAGTGCTGTAATACCATTTTTCTACCAGTTTTGTTATTCTTGTGCTATTTTGTAGTTTTTTGCTCCTGACTCTGCTGATTAGATTGTGTTCTGTTACTGTTTTTATTCAGCTGTTATTTTTATTATTGTCATAGTATGTTTTATTCTCAGATTTTTCTAATAAGAAGAACTTGAGTCACATTGCTCCCTCACCCCTAATTTTTCCAGTGCTTAAGAGCATTTATCTCTTCAGCTAGCTTTCTGGTAGTATTGTTTAATGAAAGCAAACTTCTCACCTCACCTCTTGCCTCCTAAAGTTCATGTTTTCCTTACCATCTTTATGGCCTACCTAATTATAGAATTTTTTAAAGAAAGTGAGCAGTTTAAAAAGAACAGTATGAACATGTGTGTATATAGGTATATACATGTTATTTTGATGAGAAGAATCCTAAAACTAATCTTTATCATTACTTGTTGGAAGTAAGTATCAACTCCAACCATTTTACTTAGTGAAATTTTTGATCAGCAACTTAATTTGTTGCCTGCATAGAATGGAAGCCCAGTTTCACAAAAAATGGTTCTCTATTGAATATGATTTTTTATGGATTGTTAGACAATTTGACCTAATTTGTCCATGACTTAGTCTATCACTGATAAGAAAACTTTTCTGCAATATTTCAGTTTATTTCAGGAACTGAATAATTACAAACATTATGTGTAACTCAGACCTTGTTTGTTAACATTCAAATATATCATTATATATATGTTGTTTTCCTGTCCTTAGACATTTTGTTAGGTCTTGTTTTCTTTTTTTTTTATTAAAATAATTTAAAATATGTAGCTCATACCTTTGTTGATGATCTATGATAATTCCTGTTTGGGATACTTTGAAATAATAATGAAAACTAGTGTTATATGAATCTTGATCATCAGTTATTAACTTTTTAAAAACGGTTTTGTCTTGATTATGATGAATGATCATGTAGCTGAAAACTGAAGTATTTAGTTTGTCATAATATTCTTTGGTCAATGAGATTAATTATGAGATTAACAAGATTAATGGTCAATGAGATTAATTTTATAAAACTGCCTTATGTTTTCATTTTGTTATCACTCTGCTCTTGTAGAAATCTAGGTTTACTATTTGCATTGGTGAATATATTTACACATGTATGTAGTGAAAATGATAGCTTAATGGTATCACTGATATTTGGAATCAAATGGAATGTTCTTTCAAATAATTTGCCAGAGCTTTACATTGTTAAACTTTATATTTTCTAAGTATATTCAATTATATCTTGAAAACAAAAAGTAGTTCAATATACCACACTTATAAGTACATACCTCTTCAACCTGTAATTAAGGTACAATTTAGTATTCTGACCGTAATTTCATAACAGAGAGCAGATAGACATGAATGTCTCTTTGTTGGTTTGCTTTTGATACCAATGATAGCAGCACAACAGATAGAAACCCATTACCAGTTCATGAGCATCACATGTTAAATGTTCTGCTGTAGCAGTGAAAACCTCTAACCTTTTACAGTTACCTTTTACCTTAATGCTACTCATTGCAGAAAAGACAGAATGGGAGTGCGAAAAACACTGTTATGAACAATAAACATTCCCAAAGTCTTCAGAGAGCAGAGGCCTTTGCATGGTACTTGCATGTGACCTTGCTAGAAGAAAATGCTCTTCCTTAGAAATACAGCCATTTCCTTTTCCCTTCTCATTTCATATCTGAATCTCTTCATAAAATAAAATGTTTTATTTTGAAAAGAGCTTTTTAATTAAATGAGTTGTGCTTGGTAGAACATGCAGTCAGCAAATTGCTTCACTTCAGGACCACCACTGTTAGCTCTTGCCTAGCTCTTATTTGATAAGTAGCTTTTCTCATTTCTCATGTATGTATGTTAATGTATATATAGAATTTTGTAAAAATGAGAATCACATTCATCAGAATGTTTTTCTACTTCCTTTGTTTCATTCGTCATGAGTATTATTCCATGTACTTTTATAAATATGGATTAACATTATCATTTAATGGCTTTATAGTCTACAGTTTATATGTATCATGATATTACTATTTAGTGGACATTTATAATGTCTCTAAATTTTTACTCTGAAACAGTGTTGAATGGAAATCATTTTCCAAGTTATTAAGTTATTTTTCTTGTGTAAATTCTAAAACTATAACTGCTGAAGTTGCCTGTATTTATTACATTTGCTTAATCTTCCACCTCATTCTCCCAACAAGATGTGGTTGTTATTTTACTGTGTATTGGAAGGATGGAGAAGAATGGTGTTTTCATTTCACATATTTATATAACCAAATAAAAGTGAGATTTCAAAGAAATTTCTTTTTTTTTTTTGTCTTTGTTGTTGTTGTTGCTATTTCTTGGGCCGCTCCCGCGGCATATGGAGGTTCCCAGGCTAGGGGTTGAATTGGAGCTGTAGCCACCGGCCTACGCCAGAGCCACAGCAACGCGGGATCCGAGCCGCGTCTGCAACCTACACCACAGCTCATGGCAACGCCGGATCGTTAACCCACTGAGCAAGGGCAGGGACCGAACCCGCAACCTTATGGTTCCTAGTCGGATTCGTTAACCACTGCGCCACGACGGGAACTCCTCAAAGAAATTTCTAATTCGTTTTGCATCAGATCAGTTTTATAATTTCCCTCATACTTGTTGCCGTCATTCCTTTTATTAGCAATGCTGTGGGAGAAGATACTGAAGAATATCTTTGATGTTTGAAATATCAAGTAGTGATTATCTGGTGAAAAAATCACAATGCTTAATATACTAAATTTAGATTTCATATTTTTATGTCTACTCGTTTTAATGTGAACATATTTTGTCAGACTCTTGATATTCCAGGAAAGCCTTAATAATTAAGTTTGTAGTAAATTGTCAAAGATCAATGATAACTATAACAGTCTATGTTCTAACAGAGTTAGCTGTCAGCCACCCGTTGGTAGAAGTTTCTACCTTGTCCAGTGTGTAGGAATTCTAAGGTATCCTAAGATATCATACCTTTTGGAATTCAATAATGACAAATAAGTAATGGATGTGATAATACACTTTGTTGTTCATGTTAAATAAAACTGAGGCCTTTTCTGGCCCTTCGTGGGTAACAGCTAGTGAGAGCGAGGCCCAGCCTTACCACCATGTAATTCTTAGTTTTGTTACCTGTGGAAGTCAAATGAACGTACAAGCCCCATTTGAAATGCTCTACTCCAGCCTTGAACTAAAGGGGTGAGTGAATGCCCGGGGCCTCCTCTGCAGTGTGGGATAGTGACGGGCTTTCTGGCTCTGCAGTTGTCTGGGCTTTGTGGTGACAGCTATGGCAGGAACCCTTCTCTTCACCCAGCCCTGTGGTTTGTCACCTAGCTGCTGCCATCCTGTCCTGGAGGGAGACTTGATCTCCCTGTCAAAGAAGACTTGCCTGAGCATCTAGTGGCTTTGGGATTTCTCTTTATTTAGAACTGAACCAGGCAGGATTCATTTTGTACTGTTAAGGAAGGATGCACAGTGTTTACTTTTTGAGAAAAAAATATTTCCCTTATACCTATTAACAATTTTTAAATTGACTTTCTGAGATGTTTTATATGGTTTCTTTTACATCTTACTGGATTTTATCCAAAATTTTAACAGGGCAAATTATAAGAAATGGGTCAGTCTTACCAGAAAATGTATAAACTTGTTCTGATTCCACATGAAAAAGAAACTTTGCTGTTCCTACTTTCGTCATATTTATCTAAGAACCAGGGAAGCTGTGTTGTGTTACCTTGGGTCTGAGTGTCAGCAGTGAATGGCAGAGATAATGTGGTTTTTATCAATATTAATACTTACTGGGGCACTGTTTCAAAAAGGTCAGGAATGACGGAGCGAAAAATTTTCACGAGAATGCTTTATAACGTGTCCTGAAAACATGAAGCAATTTAACCCACTTGATTGTCCTTGGCTGCCGAGGAAAGGCTGCATTTCGAGAGCTCAGGACGTTGCCAAGAATACAGAACAGCAGGACCGCAGAGGCACCTCTGCAGGCCTGTGTGCAGCTCCGCAGAACTGCTGTGACCGAGCGGGAAGACTGGCCAGGACTGACTTTACTCAGTCACACACATTTCATCGTCCTTTTCTTTCTTTTATGCGGAGAATTCTTTGCGTACTTGAGTTATTTGTAGGTCATCACACATTTGTATACTGGTCTAGTGATTTTCTGAGAACTGTTTTAATAATTATGCACTCAATTTTTATTGAATTGCCATCATTAGTGATTTTTAACAAACCTCTTCATATTGTGGGGTTAGACCTTTTTTTTTTTTGAAATTTGACTATCCAATCACTGTTTTTCTATGCATGCCATGTGACAAATGCATAGCATTACCGGGAAAGATCATATTAATTACTTTAATTAACACGTGACTTTAGGAGTCTTAGATTAATCAGCACGTGACTCTTGGTTATTTGTACTCTTGTGGGAGTTTTTTGCCACCAAACGCAAATACCAGGCTAAAAATATTGCTTTGTTTGTGTGTGGAGAGGATATTCATCGCAGTAGTACTGTACATCTAAGAAAACAGAAAGTAATTAAAATGTTGATTACTATAGTAAATCTCTAAAATGTCCTATTATTTGTATTTCATATGTGCTCACATTTCTGAGAAGTTAGCTTTTGCACAACAACCTACCATGATTATCTGATATCCTCCGGAAGGTTAGCTGAGTTGTTTCCTATATTACTTAGGAAAAAATTTCTTTTCACAATTGAAAATGTCAGCATCAATTTAAAGTAACACTAAGCATGTGCTTGCTTTCTGAATATTATCCTCCAGCCACCCTGCCGAGGATCTGGCTGTGACAGTTTGATTAGATCATCAATCCTCACTGTTAACAGCACTTTTCCTGAACACCTGGGCTGCCGGGTCACATCTGAATCCAGCTACCGTTGTTTCCATGACCTAACGTGCGTTCACCATAGCAATTTACATTACGTGCGCAAATTAAAAGTTACCTTATAACAACAGTTTACTTTAAAAAATGACCTCGTTTTCCCCCACGTTAAAGTTATGTTATGTTACAGGAGTTGCGTTTTTGTACGATGAAGGACTCTTTTAGGGCATAGTCACCGGCCATGTTGAAGGTGTTTCTTTCTTTTTTTTATTTAGGCTCTTCGATCCAAACCTCTGTAAGGAAAATAAGCTTGTCTTTCATCTTCTTCTTGTGCTATTTAGAAATCTGCTTTGATTGCATTTTAAAAATTTGATTACATTTTACTAGATTTAAAACCTAAATAAATAATTGAATTTGTCATATATTGCTGAAAATCTTTCTGCTCTCTGCTCCTAAATTCTTCACTTGAACTGTCACATGGTCTGATTTATACTTTCCTATTTATAGTTGTAGTGATAAATACCTACTTACATTTTCAATGCAAATTGTTTAGTAGCACACTGCCACATAAGCATACTGTTCAATCTACCATTATTGGATTTTTTGATACTGTAATTATCTCTTGTTTTCCTCACAACTTTTTATTTATATAATGAGGGGAGGAAAATGTAACAATTTATATCATTAAAATTTATGATATTTTGGAGTAGAGACCTGACTTCTGTTAACTCAACCAAAGTTTCACTGTCTAAATTTGAACAGTGTTAGCTGTTTCAACCTAATACTGGTAGAGACAAAGAAGAGTCTAATATACATTGAAGCTACTGTTTCAGCTGGAACTTATTATAGTTTTTCAGTTTTTAATTGTTCATTATTTAAGGCATATGTGAATATTGTATGAGCACATCAAAGTCATGTAATATTTTCATGAGAAAATCATATCCCTCCATAATTTCTTTTAATTCTTTCATTCTTTCCTGTTTAATGGAAGACTGTATGGGAGTATATCTTTAAAAAGACTTTCCTATTTCTGATGTACTGTATTTTTTCTAAAGATACAAATCTTTTGGAATCATTAATGTTTTTCATCCTTATTTTTTAATGACCTATTAGTTCATATGTAGTAGAACGTAGGAAAATGTTATGAAATAATACTAAATATTCATGAGTAAGATTATACTTGTTAGCAATCAAAGACATATGTATGTGGTTAGGTTTTCTACACTATTCTAGGGCAGTGAGGGGGCACTGGTCTACTGGAGCCATTGGCACATACGTTCTAGTTAAGCTGCCTCTCTTACCTTGGACCACTTACGTTTCATAGCATGGCTAATGTTTGTGACAGCATCTTTATCATGTCTCAGAAGTCTGTAACAGTTGTAAACTCCTAGACATTTGACAGTGGCACAATATGATATGTTGAAAGTTCATTTGCTTAATAACCAGTTGACCTTGTTTTAATTCAGCCTTTTCTCCATCCAGCCTTTTCTCTATCCAGCTGTGTGACCTTATGTGCATTACATTAAATCTCTGTCTCAGTCTGTGCATGTGTGGGATTCTGGAAAGAAAGCGAGAGCCAGGGTTGCAGCACTTGGGTCCTGGCTGTGTCCATAAGTTAGCTTTATTTCTGTAGACAAATCTCTTTTGACTCTCTGAGTCTTAGTTACATTATCTATAAAGCTGATATGATAAGATGTAGACTGTTCTGAGGATCAAATAAGGTAATAAATGAAAAGTACCATGAGGTAAAAAAAAAAAAACAATATATTGGTAATGATTAAAACTCTAGTGTAAGATTATTAAATTCTGGTGCCTGAGTTTTCATCCTAACACAGCCATTTTATTAACTGATACAACCTTAATCAAGTTACTTAGCCTATGATACCTCAGGTTATTCAACCAAAAATATGGGAACAACTCTTTCCTGTCAAAATTCTCATAAGGAGTAAATTAGATGAGGTTAAGTGTATAAGTGGCACTGCAGAGTGACATATAGAAGGTGTTCTGCAAGTGCGAGTCACCTTCACCTTGTGTGTTTTATTTACTTAGCAAAGCTTACTTGACACACAAGCTGGTTTTCATTTCTAGGAGTGGAGTGGTGGGCAAAGTAAAGACTCTCTTCTCCAGGAGTTTATCTTCTTGTGGGAGAGTAAATAAATAATTTCAGAAAGCAGTGGGGATAGGGAAAGAATGATTTGGGGTGAGAGACTAGGAAGTGATGCATGAGCAAGGACCTTTTAGGTGAGGCAGTTCCAAAGCATTTTGTAATAACTATTTTTGAGATCTTTGTAAACTCACATGCAGTTGTAAGAAATAATACTTTTTGTTGTTATTTTTTTAGGGCCACACCTGCAGCACATGGAAGTTCCCAGGTTAGGGGTTGAATCGGAGCTATAGCTGCTGGTCTGAGTGCAGAATCTGAGCCAAGTCTACAACGTACACCACAGCAGTACAGGATCTGAGCCAAGTCTGCAACCTATGCCACAGCTCATGGCAACACCAGATCCTTAACCCACTGAGCAGGGCCAGGGATCAAACCCACATCCTCCTGGATACTAGTCAGGTTCATTACTGCCAAGCTACAACAGGTACTCTGTATTTTAATATGAAGAGACTTAAGACTCAGAGTGTTATTTCTGAGGCATTTTGAACAGAAACTTGAGTGATGATAAGGAACATATTAAAGCACATTCTAGGTGGAGGTAATAGAGAGTGTAGGCTCCGAAGTGGGTCCATCTTTAAATTGGACTTTAACATTCTCAAAATACAAACAATTGTACAAGATGTAATTTCCAGTAAATTGTAAAAATTGATGTCATAAAATACTGTTTAAGCCACTTTAAAATATATCCAGCAGACTATTAATACCATTATAATTCAATACACACCATCATTCATTTAAAAAATGCGTGACTTGGAGTTCCCGCCATGGTGCAGTGGTTAACAAATCCGACTAGGAACCGTGAGGTTGCGGGTTCTGTCCCTGCCCTTGCTCAGTGGGTTAATGATCCGGCGTTGCCGTGAGCTATGGTGTAGGTTGCAGACGCGGCTTGGATCCAGCGTTGCTGTGGCTCTGGCGTAGGCTGGTGGCTGCAGCTCCGACTTGACTCCTAGCCTGGGAACCTCCATATGCCGTGGGAGCGGCCCAAGAAATAGCAAAAAGACAAAAAAAAAAAAGTGACTAAGCTCTTCTTTAACTGTCAGAAAATTCATATTTGTTTTTCTTTTTGAACTCATACATCTTTCCCATTTTCTCCAAAAGATCTTTTATGTGAAAATATTTTAATGATCATCCTGTCATTTGTGTGTGTGTGTATACATATACAAATCTGTATATTCACACTGTGAAATAAGGTTATTTTTTAATATCTCTGGCCATAAAGTTCTAAGCGTTAAGTTGTCTGGAAGGGAATATTATTGTAATTATTACTGATACACAGTTGATTGAAACAACAAAATTGATACAAAAATTGATAAATTATTAAACATATAAAATATAATGTTATTGGAATGGCATCTCTTAATGAGATGAAGAGGGTTTTAAAAATTTCAATTCATGTGCCCATGGATGAATATTATTACTAGAATGAAACAAGGCTGGTGGAAATTAATAGCAAACATAAATGATATTGAGATACTGTAATTGTGAGGCTTAGAAATGAAGTTCTAATGATTATTAGGTATACTCTTTATACATTATATATGTTTATATCATGCCATTATGTTAGGTTCCATTACACTGTTTTAAGTTAATCTAATTCTAATGAGTGCATGGTAGGAAGGGATAAGTTTGCAGAAAGGTTCTCGATGGGTGGATAGAAAATTTATCATACCCAGTATGCTTTGTGTAAAAGTTAATGATAATGTTCCTCCCATAAGGTTGAGTAAATGTTTAAGAAATACATATGTTGAATTACTTCTGAAAAAAATGTTTCTTTTTCTGAGATAATATTGGTCTACTGGAAGTAAGTGTAGAATCTTTTACTTCTTCCTCCTTGAAATCACAAGAAAAATTAAGTGAGACAGACTGTGAGATGGGTGGATGAGAATGCCCTTCTCCTGACCCATTGCAGGGAATTTGTAGATAAAGGTTTGTTTGTGATAGATTTTCCCCAGGATTCTTAAAATATAATGCAAAAACGGAAGTAATCCCACTGCAGAAAAGGCCTGGATATTTGCTGTGAGTTTTTTTTGCCTCATGAAATATGTTCCGCTCACCACAGAAGTTCTTACCTCTTCTCTTTTTTGCTTATTATCCTTTGGAAGTCTTTTGTTGATAATCATTCAGGATTGATGAGGCAGGGTCTCTAAGCAGAAATTGTCATGGCTCTCACCATCCCATCCACGGTATACCTGAACTTGGAATATTTGAATTTAGGCCGAAGTGTTCCATGTCCATTTTTATAGAAATATGTGCAAACAAGGAAAGCCTGGGAGCTCCACCAGCTTTATGGTGCCTTGCTTTTAAAAAGTCTAAGTAACGCTAGTTACTTAGGAGTATGGCCATCTGAACATACAGTCTGAAGTACTTTGAGGAGGGACTTCGTATTTGGGTAAATCATCTTTTGTAACATTCAGACACAGAACTAGGCATTCGGGAATTCTTCGGGTCTGAACTGGAGTTTGTCAAACTGGATGGATTTTGAGATTCCATCGTTTCCCAAGCAAGGCCTAGGTCTCTGTAATGTCAGCCCTGCCTCTCCAGACAGTGGCTGGGCCTTGGCCCAAGAGCTCTGTTAAACAGGGTTTTTTTGGTAATGGTGATGATATAAGAAACCAGTAGGTCTCCTCTTGGCCTCTATATGGTCCAAAGTATCCACAGATCATTCTGAAAAAACAGGTTAATCAGTCCCAATCCCATTCCTTTTTTCTCAAGAAAATTGTTGCAGTGTGAGCAAACTCTGAATCACCTTGACCGTCATTCTCTTGCATCTTATAATGTTGTATTCACCTAACAGATGTGATATTGCAGTGGTGCTGCATGATTGCAAATAACTTCCTTTTGGCAGTCTCTTTTGGGATTCTCCCAGTGAGAGTTATTTTTTCAGTATTTTCCTAAAAATCTGTCTTTATGTGTTTATGATTCTGAAGTAATTTAAAATAATGAGAGGCCTTTATTCCATGATTTATTTTTCTATTTTCATATTTTTAAAAGATGCTAATTTCATAGTTGGTATTTTCACTTCATAAACTTTTATAGTTATTCATTTGTGAATAACGAGAGTTCTGGTATATAGTTTTGTATTTTAAAAAATCTTTTCAGATGTTGATGAAATCGTTAGAGTCACCTCCTGTTATTATATATTTTAATTAACAAAGAATATTTGTATTTGTATATATCATTTGATATATTGAATTGCTTTCTTAGAATTCATCAGGATTATGCTGTGAAATCTATGTGTGCCATGAAGCTAAATCATGTAGCATTATATAATTATATCCTGCTCTTAGTCTTAGACTGTTAGTAGATTGAGAAAAATGTAAATAATGTGATTAGATCAAATATCATGTTTACATTTATCTCATTCATTGCTTTAGGCAAGTGTGGCTCACCATTTTATTTTCTGTTCTCTGTTCTTGCCACAAGAGTTTTGAGGCTACCTTTGTGTGTTGCTTCATGGTTATGTTTTTTCCTTTATTTCATTGACCTTAATCTTGGCTTGTTATTCTGCTAACTTTCTTTTATAAGCTTTACATCATTTCACCAATGTTCCTGTTTCCTTCTCTTTGAATGAAACAGTAGAGCAGACTATTTGAGTGCATAACCATTGTTTCAGACAGTTCCCGATTTGTGTCTTTGCTCTGCCAGTTATGAATTGTGAGACCTTTGGCAAGTAGCTTAGACCTTCTGTGTATAAAAAGAAGTAATAATAATATTTATCTGACAAAGTTGTGAAATTTAAATGATGTGTAATAAATTTTCTATTACCCAGTGCACTACCTTTTTAATCTGATTCAAATATATCACCTTCAATCCAATTTCCCTCCATTTGGTGATGGAACAGCTAGAACTTGATTTTTGCACACTGCATTTTATTTTTCTGGATAGTCTATAGTTCTTTTGAAGACTGTGTCTCCTTCCTCCACCCCTAGCTGCTTTTATGATTTTTTGCCTTTGGATTTCTGCACTTTGAATATAATGTGACCTATGTGTACGTGTGTTTGTGTGTGCCTGTGTGTGCCTGACCTCATGTGTGCATTTTCCTTCAGGTTGGGGTTTGAGAAGCCTCTTGAATGGGGGTTGATGTCTTTGGTTTTGGAACTTCATGGCTGTTCCATCTTCAGATTGCTTTTGTCTCTCCCTCTCTTCTCCTGGGACCCCAAATACGGGTATGATGGGCCTTTCTGCATATTCCGCATGCCTGCCATGCCCTGAGCTGTTCTTTTCATTCTTCTCCTTATTCTTCATCTTTGGTATTTTCTGTTGACAGTCTTGGAATTCAGTAATCTGATCCTCTGCTATGTTGACTTTCCTGATTTCAAGTCATCCAATGAATGTTTAATAAAAGATATGTAATTTTGTGGTTCTAGAATGTTCATCTGTTCTTTTTCACATAGATTATGATTTTCTTTTACAGTTCTCCATTTTTTCCATCCATCTTTGACCCTTTTTTTTTTTTTCTTTTCTGTTTTCCTGAATGTAATGATCATACTTATTTCAGAGTTTTTGGTTATTTTTATTCCGAAGTATTGGTTGCATCTTCGGTGCACTTATTTTTCATATCCTCAGCGGGGTATATGAAAGAACACAGAGGCCAGGTGGGTTCCTGTGGTTGGAAGAGGACCCTCTCTCCTGTTAAGCAGGAGTAGTAGGGTTGACCAGCTCTCCTGACTAGGGAGTGTGTGTGCTTCGGGCTGGCCCTTGGTGCTCCCGGGGTTCAGCCAGCTCCTTTGTTGTGAACATGCTGTGCTTTTGACTGAGACCCACTAGTTGGAGGTGGGCTCTCTCCAGTTCGGGAAGATTGTTCAAGAGTATGTTTATCTTTTGGCGGTCTTGAGCTTCCTTCTTTAGCCTTGCTCCCCTTGACAGACCTCTGAGCATGAGTTTGTGGTGGCCCTTCTCCAAGACAGGGTTTTGTCTTTTAGGTATATGAAGCCATAGTAATCTTCTCTTTGTCTCCTCCCTCCCCTGCACCTCACCTCACACATGTCCTGTGGGGAGATCAGCCTGGCATCCGGGGTTCCTCTGCTTTCCATTCCATTACTGTGTGATGGTCAGGACTTCTGCTAGTTTTCTTTTGACCACCAAAGCCCCTTGGCTTGGGCAAGCCTGCGGTGTCCCTGTGCTGGAGTTGGGAAGTGACCTGGGGGAGAAAATTTGGCCTCTGATCATCAGCCTGGCTGGGAAGGGCTCACTGTCTCTGGAATAATAGTTCATGTGGCTGTGGGCCTCCCACCACGTCTTGATGTCACCGGGGGCAAGGGGGTTGTGGCAAGTCAGCCTTTTCTGTTTGTTGCTGTGGGGGCTTTTGCTTGCTGCAATTATATATCCAATCAGGAAATGGAAGTCTGCAATTTTGTAAAAAACTTAGAAATTATTATGTTATTGAATATTTAAGATACTACTAAAAAAATTCATAGTCACTGAGTGATGGAATCAAGTGATACAAGTAGCAGGTGTTTTGTTAGCTGCTTTTTGCATTGGCTGTGGTGTTTTCCCTGCTTTCCCTTTATACAGGAAAATGTATTCTAGTTGTATTATTGGAAGCATGCTTGAGTAGTGTTAAGAAAAATTCATATAGCAAATTATATTTGTTTTTTAATGTTTGATATTATTTAAAAGATCATAAATTTTGCTTATTTGAACTATTTTTAAGGATCAATTTAAATGTAAAATTCCCAGTGAAGTAGAAAGTAGTTCAGTTTGTTGAATAACAGTCAATAGGATTTTGTCCTCTATCACAGTTACCAGTGTCCTGATTATAATTCTTGATAATTACAAACAGAGAAACAAATTGAAAGTACTTTTGTCACGAAGCTGGATTTTTAGGAAATAAATTTTTAAAAATAGGATTTTTTTTACATCTTTTAAAACATAATATGATCTGATTGCATAAATAATTCTTGTTTACGATAATTTAGTGAAACTTTTGCTTTTATTCTTTTTTCTTTGTTAAAGAGATTCCGATAACCCATTAGTGGTTTATCAGAGCACTTTTCATGCCTCTTTCATTTAGATATGGTCTGGTTCTTCCCACCTTCCTTGGTATGGCACATTTGCAAATTATACACATGTACTTTGTTTAAAATATTTTCTAACTTCATATTAATGAAAAAATTTTGAACTTAGAGATACATGAATAGAGAAGCGCCATGATCACGTGTGCCCCGACTACTCAACCTCAACATTTGCAGGATTTGTCTTAATTGCGTTCACCTGTCTTCTCTCTCATTTTCCCTCTGCATTGCTTATAAGAAACCAATTTTATGTTTTTGTATTTATCCTTCTGTTGTTTTAAACACAAGTAAACATATAGTATAATGTATTTTGAAGTTTAAAACTGTAAATAGATTTACAAGGAGATCCTGCTGAATAGCATTGAGAACTTTGTCTAGATACTCATGTTGCAACAGAAGAAAGGCTGGGGGAAAAATGTAATTGTAATGTATACATGTAAGGATAACCTGACCCCCTTGCTGTACAGTGGGAAAAAAAAAAAACTGTAAAATTTTCTTTCACAGTAGTAATTAGTTATCTAATAACATTGATTTTCTATGATTATTAATGCCCTTTACAGAAGAGATTAATGAACTATTTGACTAAGTTGAAGCAATTAGTAGTTATTGGAATGAAAATTTGAAACAAATCAGTCTAGGTCTAGAGACTATTTCTAGCTGTTGTCTCATGCTGCCTGTTTTGTGCTTAACCTGAATCCTTTCCTGCTGCCTGGTAGCCTAAGTAACCTGAATCCTGACACTTGTTTCAACCCCTTCTTGTAATTCACTTTAACATTTTCGATTTTTTTCTTCTTTACTGTGTTCATAGATTATTATTGTCAAAGCATGACTCTTGCTTCCTTACTGCACAAACCAGACAAAGCGGTAGTATTCCATGCCTCCTAATAACATTTTGAAGTTTGTTATATGTTGTTCCCAACTTTGCCGATTCCATCTCCTCCTTCACACAGATCCTCAGCAGTTGGGATGTGAACATTCTTCTGCCGTAGTTCTGCTTATCCTTGATTAGAGATTGTGGAACATACTGGAAGTGGTTGTTGGAAGGGACACTCTTGCACTTGGTGCTGTTCTGCTGCTTTGTAGCTTGTTCCACCCAATCTTTGCTTCTAGGTAATCATCTGTTGATTTGTTTATGATTTCTGTGGCTGCTGTTGAGTTTGAGGAGGAAAATCAAACAGCCCATCTGATGCAGCCCCCAATCACGTTCATGTGCAAGAGCTGAGTGGGGTTTTCTCCACATCTTACAATTCTTTCCCATTTTAATTCTTTTCTCTGTCAGAAACCTTCTTATTTCCTGTTTAGGTTTATTTCTGTCTTTTCTTACTAATTTAGACATACCTAATCACAAACAACATACTTTTTAAAAATTACAGTTCTCTTAATTCAGAGGCTATATTTTTGCAAAAAGTGATGATATTTTCCTAATTCTATTAAACACAAATACAGTATACACAAAGATAATCGTCTAAATGTTTTCTCTAGTAATGCACACATAGTAAAATAAATACAATAGTATTTCTTTAATGTTTGCCAAACTCAGTAGAGAAGTTTCTTTTTTTCCTAAGGTGATAAGTAAATGGATAGTACTTTTAGATATAAAAATGTGGTAATTAATTTTCGTCTTTTCCATAAAATGGAGACAACATAGGGAAAGTTCTTTATTCTCTGAATTCTATTTCTACAAAGAAAATGAGTTGAAATCCTTTCTAAATGTTTATAATCCTTAATCTTGGTGTTGTTACTAATCCTCCATTTGTTATTATGCCACATTTTGTTGGCTTTTTGTTTGGTGGCTTCGATGTATTTAATTGCTGAATTTGATGGTGTACAAGCTAAACACTTTGTATTTTTAACTCAATCAGATATGGCGTTGTCATTTAAATTTATATCCATAAAACTCAATAGGCAGACTATTATTCTAATAAGTACATAATCTAGCTGCTGACAATACTCTGCACTTTAACATGCAAATATATTAATGGTTTTGACTTTTAGTCAATATTTGTATCAATAAAGATACAAGCCTATTCTAAAACTGTCAATATAATTTCTATACTAGATAATAAGTAAGGAATTGCTTTCTATAGACCTTTACTCTGTTCTGTTCCTTTTTCTTTTCTCTGTTAAATTTACTAAGGATCTCAATGATTCTCTTTGTGTGCTAAAATCTGTCTCTGAATAAATTCTCACCGCTATTTTAAGTAATTATTTTTAGGGTTGATTTTTCATTGATCTGCAGGCTTGGTATACTCAGACATTCTAGCAAATATCAGAACTCAGCCTGTAGAGAGATACCATGCTACCTGGTATATCATGAGTACACTTGGTGGTGAGAATCTCAGTTCAGTTCACATAGATGTGGGTCATGCTGTTCGTTTAAGAAAAACCTATCACGGGGAAACATCCCATGTCACACACCTTCTCTGTTCCCAGACAATTTGGATTTCTGATTTTTTTGAGGAAGAGTTGCAGGGACTAAACCTTGGCACCCTTTCTGTAGTCTTAGTGTTTTTTATACTGTGTCTGAGTGATGACTTGATACTAAATGTTTATTACTGTAGTTAGTTCTCCTTACAATGATGAAGTTTATGTTCTTTATTCATTTTATAAATAGCTCCCACGTTTCCTCTTAACTTGGTTCTTTGGTTGGCATTTGTTCCTAAAAAATCACATTATTGATCTTTAGTTAATATTCAAAAGTACATGTAATAATAATTTGTAGGTATAAAGGAATGACTTTTGCTAAACTATTTTTGTTTATGAAATACAAAACAAAACAAATTGTGCATTTTTGTACTCCACTTAGGGCATTTATTTATAAATTAGTATTAAAATTATGCCTCTCTTTAAGCCATTCATTTATTTTAAAAATAAATATATATATAAATAAATAGATACATACACACACATTAAGACCTGGGTGTTCAAAATCCTGTGATGGAGTTCCCTTGTGGCTTAGCAGGTTAAGGATCTGTTGTCACTGCTGTGGCTCTGGTTACTGCTGCACTTCGGGTTTGATCCCTGGCCCAAGAACTTCTGCATTCCGTGGGTGTGGCCAAAAAAAATTAAAAAATAAAACCAAAATCCTATGATGATAGTTTTGGGCTTAGGAGGATTTTTTTTGGGGGGGGGGGGTGCTGTGCCTTTAGCATATAGATTCTAAAGCTACTCTGAATTTTAGGAACCTAGGATTGTGGATTCTCTATAGTCCAGTGGATAGTATCAATCATATTGTGTGTCTTAATTGGATGGTTTATGTATTGGCTCAAAATTTCCTTCTCAAATATCTTTTTAAAAAATGTATAAGGGAAATGTTACGTAAGGTGATAATTTATCAGTGTGTAAATGTGTTATGCTGACCCAGCTTGGAAATGTGAGATGGCTCCTGACCTCATTGTACAAATGGGGTTTGCATCCCGCGTTTTCTGAGTTTGGTTGGTCATGCTGTGCCCACGTTTCCTTTCTGAGTAAGTCATAGAAGTCACCAGTGATGGAGCAGTGTCGATGACACGAGAATGCGGCCCTCCCTTGTAGTGTGGCACTATGCTCTCTGGGACTCACACCCGTGACTTGTTTTCTCTGGATCAGATTCTCTCACACTTGATTAATTGACATGATTCCTTCTTCAGTTCTCAACATACAGATAATGAAGTTAAGTTTGTGTGCTGCATTTCATTGTCATTTTAATCTGGATTTCTTGTATATTATAGTATTTATTTCTTATGTTGTACTTTATATATAATATGCTTTCAGTATGAATTTTTGCTTCTGCATATAGAATGGCTATTTGCAGATTTATTTTTAGATTATCAGAAGACATTTTTTGACTGTAATGCTTTCCTTGCCTTGACTAAAATAAGCAAACCTCCTTTTACACACAGTGTATTTTAATTCAGCAGCTGCCTGCTTCACATTTTTTTAACACACTTTGTCTAAATCAGAAATCCAAATGCAAAATACAGCACAGAGGAATATCACATGTATTTATGACCCTCTTGGAGGGCCGAGGAGTAGATAACATTCATTCATGTGGCTGGTTTCCAGTCTTGACAGTCATTATTCAATATATTTCAATAATATAACTTTAAAACATATTTTTCATTGTATGAAGGCCACTGAACAGGAAAAAAAAATGCTAAAAGTGAGCAAAGACCAAAGCCTTTTGGCATGACTCTTGATAAATGAAAAAGGAAATAATTTCTCTCTCTCCTGCCCTTCTGTACTGAGACATGTCACAGCTGGAAACGCAGCTTGGCTGTGACATGCCTTTCACCTTCCTGAGAGGTGGTGCCACATGTCAACAAATTCTGAAGCCTCAACTGAAGTGTTAGAGCATCTTGGTCAAGTGTACAGAAATTTGAGCCTCTGTAAACTTCATTATTGAAACAATAATGAGTATAATATGGAACAGGCCTGCAAGAAATAGTGCAGATATTTGTTTTGGGGTAAAAAGTACCCTTGCTCTGCGTTTGGTGTTCTTGTTTTGTCAGGGGTGAACTCAATTATTCCAATACACTTTTTGCCTTCCTCTACATAATTTTCATGAACAGAATTCTACTTAAAGGGAAGTATTATTGTTCCTTCTAAGACTTCTTCTTTTCAAAATCTGTTCTGTGGGGGGACCTGCCTAGTGGAAGGATATGGACGTTTACCTGCAGTGTGGCTGAGAGCTATTTGTTTGTTGTATTTCCCATAATACTTAAGTAATATGAGATATGGTTGCTTATAAGAATGTTCCTATTCATTTTCTGGTTCTCTTCTTTATCCATCTCTGTCAAAGGACAGTTGAAGAAACAGAGTCGTGTTACTAACCTATTGGCAAATCGGCATGCCTTTCTTCTATTGTTAGTTTTGAGTTCTTACCAGATGCTGTTGTAATGTGATGCTAATCGGGTAGCAGTCAAACAGTATTTTGGTCAATGTGCCCAGTGCATCTTCAAGGCGATGTTCATCTAATGTTGCTTGAGTGGCTCTGACCCTCTAGACACATTCATAAAAATGAGGTAATGTGAGAATCTTTATGAGGACCAGCTCAAGTATTAGGGGGTGGGCTTCACATAATTTTTGCTTTACTTTTGCAGAACCTACAAGATCTTTCTTAGGTGACTCCTTTTGGAACTAAGGGGATTGAAACTGCACACTCAGTGAAGGTCTTTTTCGGGCATCTGGCTTTCTAGGTTACATGGCGCTATGGCAAATCCTAGAAGAGTGAAGCAGAGAAAGATGACCGTGCCCTTTAGACCATGCCCTGCTCACTTCTCCATGCATTTCATTTCATTTATCTCAGTCATGTTTTGTCAAGGTTATTGAGGATACTCTCTTCCAGGTTGATCTCAATAGCAGTTGATGACGTGCTGAGAGTGTGGTGGTGTTTGATGGAGCTCCATTTTCTTTAGAAACATTATGCAAGTTTTAAAAATTAAAGAACTATTTCTGTTCTTCTCTGGTCTGGGAAAGACCAATTTCCCATCTATCTCTGTGATATTAATGGGGTGGGGCTTGGGTAGAGATGTTTATCAATAATTTTAACATTTTCACCAAAACAAATTATTGAACCTCCCTATGTTTCATTTGGGATGGATGTTGGCTCATCACGTTGGGTGGGTGTTGGTACATCAGGTGAGCAGCAGCTTATTGGTACTGGCTCCAGAGGGCACTGCCCCTGTCTGTGCTGAGGAACAGGGCAGACAAGACTAGTTTCAACTCCCCAGATTGAGTGAAGTGTTAGATTTTTCATTTTGAAATAATTTCAGACTTAGAGTTGTGAGAATCATACACGGCACTCCTGTATGCTATCTAGAGGCCTTGTCCAGGTTTTCTGCTATTCTGGGAGTTCCTTTATAGGAGAAGGACCTAGTTCCCAGCCCCTGGCAGCCATTATTCAGCTCTGTCTCAGTGAGTTTTACTTCTCGATAAGTGGAATCCTGCAGTCTGCATCTTTTTACAGCTGGCTTTTGCCCTGAGCATGGTCAGGGTTCAACCATGTCATAGCCTGTGTCAGCATTTCCCTTCCTTTCAAGGTTGAATAATATTCCATTGTATGAATAGACTAAATTTTTAAATTCATTCATCTGTCAGTGGAAACTTGATTGGCTTCTATCTTTTGGCTTTTGTGACTAATGCTGGCACGTTCCAATACATTACACGTGTACACATGTATATTTGAGATCCTGCTTTGATATACCTAGGATATACCCAGCAGTACAATTGCCGGATCATATGGTAATGTTATGTTTAATTTTTTGAGGAAACTCCATGGTGTTTTCCAAGCAGATGCTCCACTTTACCTTCTCATCAATGGTGCAGGGATTCTAATTTCTTCACATTGTTGCTGATACTTGGTATTTCTGGGCTTTTGATAGTAGCCACATCCTAGTGGGTGTGAGTTGGGAGAGAACCTGTTTCAGTTACATTGTCTTCTTTGTACTCGTCCACCTCTTTGCTATTCTTTTTCTCTCACTATTTATTAGTTCCTTCACCTAGAACTTGAAACTTTATCTGGTTCTTCATTTTTCTTTAAATATATATAATGATTTTTATTTTTTTCCATTATAGCAGGTTTACAGTGTTCTGTCAATTTTTTTACTGTACAGCCTGGTGACCCAGTTACACACACGTATGCATTCTTTTTTCTCACATTATCAGGCTCCATCATAAGTGACTAGACATAGTTCCCAGTACTACACAGCAGGATCTCATTGCTAATCCATTCCAAAGCCAATAGTCTGCATCTATTAACCCCAAGCTCCCAATTCATCCTATTCCCTCCCCCTCCTCCTTGGCAACCACAGGCCTATTCTCCAAGTCCATGATTTTCTTTTCTGTGGAAAGGTTCCTTTGTGCCATATATTAGATTCCAGATATAAGTGATATCATATGATATTTGTCTTTCTCCTTCTGACTTACTTCACTTAATATGAAAGTCTCTGGTTCAATCTGTGTTGCTGCAAATGGCATTATTTTGTTCTTTCTGATGGCTGAGTAGTATTCCATTGTGTATATATAACACATCTTCCTAATTCACTCATCTGTCGATGGACATTTGGGTTGATTCCAAGTCTTGGCTATTGTGAATCGTGCTGCAATGAACATGCAGGTGCATGTGTCTTTTTCAGGGAAGGTTTTGTCGGATATGTGCCCAAGAGTGGGATTGCTGGGTCATATGGTAGTTCTATGTATAGTTTTCCAAGGTACCTCCATACTGTTCTCCATAGTGGTTGTACCAGCTTACATTCCCACCAACAGTGAAGGAAGATTCCTTTTTCTCCACACCCCCTCCAGCATTTGTTATTTGTGGACCTATTAATAATGGCCATTCTGACTGGTGTGACGTGGTGGTATCTCATGGTACTTTTGATTTGCATTTCTCTAATAATCAGTGATGTTGAGCATTGTTTCAAGTGCCTTTTGGCCATCCGTATATCTTCCTCAGAGAAATGTCTATTCAGGCCTTGTGCCCATTTTTCCATTGGGTTGTTGGCTTTTTTGCTGTTGAGTTGTATAAGTTGTTTGTATATTTCAGAGATTAAGCCCTTGTCAGTTGCATCATTTGAAACTATTTTCTCCCATTCTGTAAGTTGTCTTTTTGGTTTCCTTTGCTGTGCAAAAGCTTGTCAGTTTGATTAGGTCCCACTGGTTTGTTTTTGCTTTTATTTCTGTTGCTTTGGGAGACTGACCTGAGAAAACATTTGGAAGGTTGATGTCAGAGAATGTTTTGCCTGTGTTCTCTTCCAGGAGTTTGATGGTGTCCTGCCTTATATTTAAATCTTTAAGCCATTTTGAGTTTATTTTTGTGCATGATGTGAGGGTGTGCTCTAGTTTTATTGATTTGCATGCAGCTGTCCAGGTTTCCCAGCAATACTTGCTGAAAAGAAAAGACTGTCTTTTCCGCATTTTAAGTTCTTGCCTCCTTTGTCAAAGATTAATTGACCATAGGTATCTGGGTTTACTTCTGGGTTCTCTATTCTGTTCCATTGGTCTTTATGTCTGTTTTGGTACCAGTACCACACTGTCTTGATGACTGTGGCTTTCTAAGATTGCCTGAAGTCTGGGAGAGTTAGGCCTCCCGCTTGGATTTTTGTTCCTCAGAATTGCTTTGGCAATTCTGGGTTTTTTGTGGTTCCATATAAATTTTTGGATTGTTTGTTGTAGTTCTGTGAAAAATGTCCTGGGTAATTTGATAGGGATTTCAGTGAATCTGTAGATTGCTTTGGGTAGTATGGCCATTTTTACAATATTAATTTTTCTAACCCAGGAGCATGGAATAGCTTTCTTTTTCTTTACATGTTCTTTAATTTCCTTGGTTAATGTTTTATAGTTCTTGGCATATAAGCCTTTTACCTCCTTGGTCAGGTGTATTCCCAGGTATTTGATTTTTGGGGGTGCAATTTTAAAATGTATTTTTGTATTCCTTTTCTAATAGTTTTTCATTAAAAAAAAATAGTTAGCAAGGAGAATATTGACCTAAAGGCATATAATTGATGTTGATTACTTTAAGTGACATTCTTATGACTTCAGGAAATTTCCCCTGTTTGGTAGCCACGTCATCTCTTGAAAGGAAAAGAACAATTAAAACAAATCTTCTCCCTTTGATTTTGTTAGAACATGCTCACTGAAAATGCAGATCAATAGTTCTGTTAAAGTTTTTAAGAAGCTTTATGCTTTTTCTTTGAGTATTTAGGATATCACTAAAGTTTTTAAAATATTTTATAAGGTCTATTAAAATCTTTCAACTTTAGATAATGATTTTTTTAAATTCTATATACATAATTTAGTTAGCTGTTTGCCAGCATCTTATTGCATTAGGTAAGATTTCCTCCAATTTTTCTTGGGGTCCCTTGCACTTAGGAAAGACAGGGGAGACACCAGAGGTCTGGGACCTCACAGGTGGAACTCGTGGATTCCACCATCCTGGCCTCATTCTTGTGCTCCTTGAAGCCGATGGTGTCTGCCTGCAGCCAGGCCTCAAGTGGCTCTACTTCCTGGCTTCTTTTCACTCTGTGTGCTTATTCAACTTGCCTACCACCCCCAGGTTTACAGGCTTGGCTCCATTTTTGTATCTCTACACCCCACTCACCCCACCCTTCCAATACCTCCTCTAACAGGCGTTAGGTGGACTCAGCAGTTCTTTTAGCACTGGTGCTCCGTGCATGTCTTTAGGGTACTTGTGGAGGAGACAGAAAATTAAACCATGATTATTGGACAGGGTGAAGAATTTTATGATGGAAGTATTCATGGGGTGTTTTATTGGCATGTGGCCAGGAGGACACCTGAATCATCTAAGAGTTGGGACAGCCTTCTAGTAGGAAGTGAGGATTCTTCTGCATCAGCAACCTGGGCCGAGGGAGGACAGACTGGGTCTTCCTGAGGCCAGCATCTCAGGGTGGATTGGTCAGCCTGGAGGGAGCATGCTGGCGTGGTGCCACGAAATGCAGTTCAGAAAGCAAGGATTTCCAATTTCTTTTATTTTTTATTTTTTTATTAAAGCATAATTGATCCACAATGCTGTGCCAGTCTCTGCTGTATGGATTTTGAATTTCTTTCTGAAGAGTGTTTGAGGTTGTAGGAAGTTGATATGAACTTCGGCTTCTAGTACTGGAAACCGTTCTTCCCTAAAATGAAAGAAGGAAGGAGGGGAGAGAGGGAGGGAGGGAAAGAGAGAAAGAGAAGTAAAAGAAAAGCTGATCATCAATAACCATCAAGGGGTTTATTTTCTTACATAAAAGGTGTTCCCAGGGAGGTGGCTTTAGCCAACAGAGTGGGGGGGTGGCACATAGCCTGGCTCCTCTCTTTCTGCCCAGTATTCCAGTCCAGGCTCCATCCCCAGAGATCTGTGGTCTAGGGTACTCAGGGGCTGAATCCAGGACCTCTTAGCTGCAGGCCAGAAGAGACAGGAAAGGAGGCAGGCAAGAGAGGCCTCTGCTGAGTCAGCTGTCTTTACAGAACCTTTCAGGATTCCTGCCTGGTCCATCTCATTGGCCCTGTTTCTCTCTCACCCATTTGCTGGCTCTAAGGGATGCTGGGATGGTAGCTGTTATGCCAGGAACTTTGTGAGCTGTGTTACCCAGAAGGAAAAGGCAGAACAGACACTGAAGTCAGCCCCAAGCAGTCTTTACCACCAAGTACATTAAATTATATGAAATGGGCTAATTTGATCAGTTTATTTATTTATTTTTTTGTCTTTTTAGGGCCGCTCCTGTGGCATTTGGATGTTCCCAGGTTAGGTGTTGAATCAGAGCTTCAGCTGCTGGTGTACGCCACAGCCACAGCAGTGCTATATCTGAGCTGTCTTTGTGACCTATACCACAGCTCATGGCAATGTAGGGTCCTTAACATAGTGAGCAGGGCCAGGGATCGAACCCTTGTCCTCATGGATACTAGTTGGGTTTGTTAACGTGGAGCCGTAACGTGAACTCTCAGATTTTCTTTTTTAATGACAGCTTACTCTGGAAGCTTCCAGGTAGAGAGACTGATTGGAGGTACTGTGACACGGTAATCCAGTTGAGAAGTGATGAGAAGCTGCCTTTTTTATACATCTGCCATTTCTTTCCAAGCTCCGTGCTTGTCCCTGTCCCTTCCTGTGGGGCCATCTCCTCCTGCCTTCTGTTCACTCTTTTCCTTACTAGCTGCCCCGTCTTTTGTATGTCCTCTGTTATTACTGCCCTGCTGGCTCCTTCCCTTCAGTACATAAACCTTGTGCAAGTCTCTTCCCTTTTAAAAAACCTCATCTTCAGTGGTTCTCTCTTTCATTCAATACCTGGTCTTCTCTCATTTCTCTTACATACTTTGAGAGGACAGTGTCCTCCCATTTATTTTTTCACCCACCATCTCATCAAACCTGATCAGGATGCTCACTGTCCTATGAAATCTATTTTACTGGGGTCCTGACGATCTCTCACCTGGTGGCCACCTGTCTGGCATCCTGCCCCACCAGGTGCACAGAGACTGTCCCTTGGCCTTGGCTTCTGCCCTAGTCCTTGCTGTTCCTTTATGGATGCCCCTCACAAGCCCCTGGCTATTCAGGACATACATTTTACACAGAGATTTAAAATACACAGGTGTCTGGCAGGTGCTATGAAAACACCTCACCTCTTTTGGCTTGATCAGTCTCAGATGAGCGGTGGCAGCATCTTCACATGGGGAGGTGATGCTTGAGCTCTGAGTATCTCTATGCCACGTCCATCCGTGAGTTTCCTTAGACAATCCTCAGAAAAGGGGATGATTTTACCTGCTGCCTTGATGAAGGTAGAGAGGCTCTGAGAGATGCAACACGTTTCCAGGTATCCATGGTACATGGTGAACATGAGATCTTTCAACATCTTTGTGATTATAGTGTTAGTGTGCTTTGCTTTTCCGAGGTGGGTAAGACAGTCAGATTTAATTTTTAAAAGATCAAATATATGTTGATTTTGACATTGTCTCTAACTACAGGGGAGAGGAACCTGAGAGAGTATCTAAATCAGGAAGATGCTGCCTGTGGGTGTAAAATATGATTTTTATTCCAGTTGATTTCAAGTATGATGGAATCATTGAAGCCGTAGTTAGAAGGAAAGAATCCTTGGGGAAACTATAAGGAGTCTCGAATTTTGCAGTTATGTAGGGTAGAGAACCTCCTTCTGAACCCTCATTAGTAATAACTTTACTGCCATTGAATGGATTGTCCTTTCCCTAAACTTATGACTTGTTTTATGTATATTTATATACATGATGTAGATTTTATATGATATATACACATTATTGTTATATATATAAAGATGCACATTTATTATGTATTTATGAAAATTACATGTATAAATATATTTGCACATATTTGTTATATGTTAGGACTATATATTTTTTCCAGAAAACTATCCTTTTTTTTTTTTTTTTTTGGTCATGGCGTGTGGTGGCTTAATGTGGGATTTTAGTTCCCTGACCAGAGACTGAACCCCAGCCACAGTGGTAAAAGCACTGAGTCCTAACAAATAGGCCACCAGGGGACTCCCCCTATTATCTGTTTTTAAAGTGGTATCTGAAAATTTTTGTTAACTAGCATTAGAAAAGCTATCATTGGGGTTGACTGGAAAGAAAGTAAGAAAAACTAATAAGGCAGGAGGAAGAGAATGATTCTTTTAAACTTATAGCCTGGGGAATAGATAGAGCCTCAGGCTAACATTTCACAGCTTGTATAAACTATATTTAATTTTTATGTAGTACAACATACTATTCCAAAGCCTGCCTCAGGGAATCTCATCTTTGAAGTTTACTGGGGAAATTTCCACCCTCTGCTGAGGTTGTGCTTCCCTGGTGGTCGTCCATGGGCACAGTGGAAACTTTCAGGACACTTGCTGCTCCCTCCATAATGTGGGCATTTTAAAGCCACCAGAAATATGAGGAAGGTACGTGAATTTCATTGTAGGAGTTACAGTAAGACATTCCTACATGTCCGGTAGAACACTCCGGAACAGCTTACGAACAATGAGTGAAACATGTGGCACTTTTTAACCAAAAGATGAAGCAGCACCAATGACTTAGAAATATACCTCCATCTACTCGCCAAGTTCTGATTCAGCAGGGATGTGCTGTGCACTTTGAGTGCTGAGGATACAGTTATAAATAAGAAAGACCAGAGCACGAGCCTAAATTCTGACATTGGGGAAATAGCTAATAAGTAGGTAAGGAAGTAAAAGGAAAGACAATTTCCATTAAGCCAACAGCATAATGAATGATATAGTAAAGGAGGGTGACACTCTTCTGATGGGATTGTTGAGAATGGCTCCATGAGGCACTGACCTTGGAGCAGGTACCTTCAGGACACAAAGGTGCCAGCCACACAAAGAAATATAAGGAAGGTAAGTGAATTTCACTGTAGGAGTTACAGTAAGACATACAGTAAGAGTGCCTGGGCACGAGGCAAGAGCAAGCTGGACAGAAGTTGCAGGTAAGGTCCTAGAGACTCCACAACTTCCTTAAACCTGGGCATTGTTTCTAGTCTAACAGGAAGCCCTTGAAGAGGTTCAGGATCCCATTTGTTCTTGCAAGGACACGCTGGTTAATCTTGGGCCTGAGATCAGAAGGGACAGTTGTGATTGTTCTGCCTGGAGATGATGGCAACTTGGGCCTGATAGTGGCAGTGGAACAGGGAGCTGGGCATGGACCTGGGTACTTGATCATAAGCCAGAGGCTTGTAGGCTGGGTGGTGAGGGCACGAGGGAAAAACAACCAGGGATGGAGTCTCTGCTGGTGCCCTGAGCAGCTGGTGGATGATGGTTCTTTCACTAACGTAGGGAGATGGAGGAGCAACAGGTTTGGGGAATGTGGGGAGGATGTTGTGCTCCTTGGCCCTCACCCTACCACAATTGATGGTTTAGCTGCATATATAAACCTTGAGTTTACATGGATGGGACTCTTTAATTGCTCAGTATTTGCAAAAAATACCCTAACATTCCTTAGACCTATCTCCTTATGTTAGATATCAAACATTTTTAATACTTCAGAATTTCTCCTTTGTCAAGATGTTAAGAATAATACAAGTTGATTGAAAGTTTTTGATGTTTCTTAATACAAAGGATTCTAATGCCAATTTTTGTTCAAAGGCATTGAACAAAATTTTTTTGTTTGGGGCTTTAATTTTTTCTTTGTGTAACTTTGAAAATTACTTCTTAAAGAAACTCATTACTTTAAGGAAGTGTGGCTCGGTACACAAGGAAATTGTGGAAAGAGCACAAATGTCATATGAAGGTGGGCAGCTGTGTTCTTTTGGTCCAGTCATGAAGCTTTTAATTCCACATTTGGGAATGGCCCAGATTTAAGTCTCACTTGCACTTCGCTAAGATATGTATTATTAAAACCTTTGTGTTTGTGCTAGTATCTGTGGAGTTCTAGTAGGGCGGAGGACATCTTATATTTTTATTGTACTACATTAGATTTATATTTTTAAACTTATTTGTTGTCAAAATCAAACATAAAGCCATCTCCTCATACATGCTTTTTTAGCGCTAAGTAATTAACTGGACATGTTTGCCCTCCCATGACTGTGTGATGTCCTGAGTCAGCCTGGAAGGGGTCACACTGCTGCATCTTGGCCTTTGACTTAGGAATTCAAGACATCCATACAGAGGAGGTCATGGAAACTTTATCGTTTCTAAGGTTTTGTTCTGTAGTCTCCATATATTTCTCTCATTTTTTACTGTCTTTACATTCTTTGAATTCATGTTTGACCCCAAACTTAAAACTTCCATTCAATTTTTCCTCATTTAAAGAATTTAGAGGAGTTCCTGTCGTGGCTCAGTGGTTAACGAATCCAACTAGGAACCATGAGGTTGTGGGTTCGGTCCCTGGCCTTGCTCAGTGGGTTAAGGATCCAGCGTTGCTGTGAGCTGTGGCTTAGGTTGCAGACGTGGCTCAGATCCTGCGTTGCTGTGGCTCTGGCGTAGGCCAGCGGCTACATCTCCGATTAGATCCCTAACCTGGGAACCTCCACATGCTGCAGGAGCGGCCCAAGAAATAGCAAAAAGACAAAAAAAAAAAAGAATTTAGAAAAAATTGACCTCAACATTATAGTAGCATACAGCCATCTTCCTAGTGTTTTCTAGCCATTTTTCCATAGTCTGTCTCATACTTGTACTTTCTTTTCCCACAGGACAGCGTTGGGTAAGGAGGGACAGCTAAGTTTGGTAATTCCTGGGTTATACTTTAAATTTTGCTGTTTTCTTCGGGGAGTCCATGTCTGCTTTTATTGTCCAGACTGTTTTTCACCATCACTAGTCATCAACGTCATGAACTCTTTCTTCAGTTGATTGCTATTTTTGGCAGTTATCTTTACATGTGTTGAATTTCTATCCCTACTCTTTCTAAATGGTCAAACAGCTGTATTCCAGCTTCTGTTTCTTCTCTACCCAGGTGCTCCTTAAAATACAGACTTCCATTTCTGTGCTTCCTTCCATCTGCTGTTCCAAGAATAAATTTTGCTTGCTAAGATAGGAACCTGGTAGGCCCTGTTAAAAGTGCTTCTTTACATATCAAGCAGTGGTTCCTACCAGGTATCTCCTTGCCCTGAGTAGCTTGTGCAGAGTTCCCTGTGCTGTTGGGACCCCTTCAACTTTCTCAGCACTGAGCTCATCTGTGTCATGGCAGCTTTGAGGGGCCTCTCTCTTGTCTGCTGTGTCACTGTGGTCTGGTTTTGCTTTTTTCTTTTGTTCTTTAAAAATACTTGCATTCTAACTTAAGCTACAGTGTTGAAAGTTCCTTCCAGGATGATTTATAGCCTAATTGTTTTCACCTATATGATAAGCTATTCAAAATTGTTTTTAAATTTTAGTTCATGTATTTTGTTTTATCTTTTTAAAAATTGCTTTGCATTACTTTCAGTTATTTTAACTCAAAATAATTGGCATTGATCACAAATATTAAGCATATGAATACTTAGATATGATACTTAGATGCTGGAATTTCTCGCTTAGTGAGCCCTTGGCATGTTGGGCTGTGTGGTTTAAACTAGATTGTTTATTTCAGATATTTTTGTCTGATTGTAAAATGTGCATCATAGGTGCTTTTATTTGTGATTCCAACCATATCAATCATTGATAATTTTTTTAGTCTTTATTATTTAGGAGTTATTACCTATTTTTAAGTGGTTCATAATTTCCACCTTTCTGTTTCTGGTGTCATTAACTTCACTGTATTAGAGTACATTCTCTGCAGACAAGAAATTAAGATGGATAATAGCTTAAACTTATATTTTGGTTTTCTTTTTTTAACAGCTAGTATTTTAAATGCTTGGCAAAGTACCTTAAAACTTTTGGTAAAAATAACCAGGAAATTTATTGTGGATTTAATGTGCTTCCATTGTTATATATCATGCTGATAAATTTAATTCAAGGTTACTTGTAGATTGGACATTCTATATTAATGTATTTATGAGATAATTTCATTGGAACACATCTGTGTTCTTATAGGAAACCATTGCCATTGCCCATTCAAAATTGCTATATTAGTTACCTTTGGAACATAATGTATCAGTCAGGGCCCCCCAGAGAAACAGAGCCAGTAGGACATATATTTAACTCTATGTACACACACACACACACACACACACACACACACACACACACACACACACACACACTCACTCCCTCTGTTTCTCTTTGTCTCTGCCCTTCCCTCCTTTCTCCACTCCCTGTCTGCCTGGCTCTGTCTATCTGTTCCTCTTGTCCCTCTTACCCTCTCTCCCTCCCTCCATCCTTCTGTCTCTTTCTCTGTTCCACTTTATAACAAGGGATTGGTTTGTGCAGTTTGGGGGCTGGCTTGTCAAATACGAAATCTGAAGGGCCAGTGTGAAACTCTCCAGAAGAAGCTAAAACTACATAAGGAGCTGTGATCCCTGTTTGGGAGATAGTAATGCTTAAAAAATAACCTTGTTGATGAATGAGTATATCAAGCTTATATGTGTTTTATAACTATTTTTGCAGCATTTTCTCATAATTACCACTTTTTGAGTACTTGGTGTTTCAGCTATATTGGAAATTAACCCTTAGTTAAATAAGAAATAAATGTTAATTCTAAACTTTTCATCATTTTCTTTTTTTTTTATTTCCCCAATACATTATTTTTTTTTCTACTGTACAGTATGGTCATCATTTTAAATCATCTAAATTTAATCAGCAATATTGCATGGGGTTAAAAATGAAAACTGTGTAATTTTCACCTTAGCGCAAATTTGATTCTCTTAATTTCAAGCAGAGATATCTTCTCTGAGAACAAAACTAACAAAATATGTATTACCCATCCATCTTCATTTGTTTAAAAATAATGATTTGGAGTGTCTTGTAGACTATAGCAACATGGAGAAGGAATTCTTTTGTTCATAGTCTTCGTGAGCATGTAACTACAAGGTGTGATTTTATTTATACTATGACTTATTCACAATCTTCATAAACTTATAACTATGCTGGAGGGAGTGGGACTCAGAGAATCCTAGGATTTTGCTTAGGTTTTTTTTTCTTTTCCCATTGCCTAGGTTTATGCTAGAACAGTTTAATAAATATTTATTGAGTTTCTGAATGTGTGTATAGATCTCACCTCACAGGGTTAACAGCAGCTCCTTGAAGGACTAAGCCATGTTTTTCCGTTTGTGTTTCCTTATAATACCTCTAAAGGTAAATATAAGACAGCCTTGGTAATGCCTAGAAAAAAATTCTAATTTCATCTTTTATTAAATATACAGGTGAGCTTAAATATTAAATATAGTTCAGAGAAGGATTTCTGAGGTATTAAATAGATAGATAGAAATGTCAATTTCAGGGAAATTAAATCCAAAACTATTATGCTCTAAGTGCTCTCCTTCTGAAGCGCAGCTCTAAAGAGCTTTTGTGGCCTGGCCCCAGTCGACCTCTTGCATTGTACCCTTTACTGCTCTCCTCCTCTCGCTGTTGGCTCCATCCGTACTGAAATCCTTCCATCTCCCCATCTGTGCCATGCTTTCTCCCACTTTCTCACAGGACTAAATTCTGCCTTTCCCAAAAGCCCCTGGGTCTCCCTAGGTGGAAGGAGTGCCCCTTGAGTGTTGGGCACTCGCCTGTATCAGAGCATGTTTCCTCTGCTTGCAAAGTGAGGTTCTTTCTGGACCCCAGGTTCTTTAAGGCACAATGACTTTTTGTTCTCCTTCCTATAACAGGTGTTCAAAACATTAACACAGACAGATATTTATGAGAAATGACTAAATTCGTTATATACTACATATGTTGTATGTTGTACATGCATATAAACGTATATACATATGTATTAAATAATGGTAGTATTTTTTAAGGAACATTGAAAGCAAAATCTGACTTTTTTTCAAGAATTTTTAACTTATTAAAATGTAAGTGTTTAAAATTATAAATATGGAATCATCAAAATGGGAAACTATGAGGAGAAGATAAGGAAATGCTTACTTTAAGGTTCTTATTCCTAAGGTGTATGAGGGCCCCAGAGAGTGTACCATGATACAGCTTTGAAAGTTAGCCAATAAAGGACATTCAAAGTTACACTAACCTTTGACGATTTGCCCTAAATAAACTGAAGGGAGATCAGACTAAGATGAGATTAAGGGCACATAGTCACACAGCTAATGATTGAAAAGAGTTCTGAAAGTGAAATACCAGAAGGAGGAAAAGCCAAGTGATCCTGATTGATGATTCTGGAGGAAAGCATGTGGCTCAGGCCATCTGTGACCCATATAAAGGGAGCAGGATGTGCTCCTGCCTTCAGGGGGCCAGGCTGGGAAGGCGGCAAGAAGGACACAAAGATCCCTGAGAAAATGGAGAGTTCTTACTTAATTTAAGTCAACCTTCAACTGCTCCTTAGAGCTTAAATTTTCTATAATTGCCAGGAATTTAAGAACTGTGAAAAGATAGTGATACCCAGCTCTGTTTGAGTTCATGCTGTGAATCTGTGTGGAATCAACCAGCAGCATTGGTTATTCACCAGGTAACCCACTAAGAGATTCTCTCACTCAAAACCAGTAGTGAGGAGAGAGCAAGAACCAGTTTCTACAACTTTTCAATTTTGAAAAACATTATAAAAATGTGATTATCATTACAAAAGAAGGGAATAGCTTTTCTTTGTTTCATTATAGTAAGGATTATTGATAAAGAAAATAATATGAAATGAAGAATACTTGTATTCTCATTTCCCTTTACTTCTTTTTTTTTGTCTTTTTTTGCTATTTCTTGGGCCGCTCCTGCGGCATATGGAGGTTCCCAGGCTAGGGGTTGAATCAGAGCTGCAGCCACCGGCCTACACCAGAGCCACAGCAATGCTGGATCCGAGCTGCGTCTGCAACCTACACCACAGCTCACCGCAACGCCGGATCGTTAACCCACTGAGCAAGGGCAGGGACAGAATCCGCAACCTCATGGTTCCTAGTCGGATTCGTTAACCACTGCGCCACGGCGGGAACTCCTCCCTTTACTTCTTAATTGACACTTTTTGTTTGGCATTCAAAAAATGATAAAATTCTGCTTCATAATTTTATTATATTTTAAGTCTGCAACAAAAGGAAATCATATATATCTGGAAGTTTGATTTCTAAACTAGTTGAAGAAAATTCTCAAATATACAATGAAGTTTTGCAACAAAAAATTTGAGTTTAAACAAAACAGCCTGAATCAATTCTTCCAGAAGGTGTTATCTTGGATTAAGAGCCCTTTTGCAAGTGTACTGAAAAATAAGTCGTACCAGAGTTACAATAAATCCATTTATAAATGGAGAGATAAATTTAATGAAATTAATTTTAAAGTATCTGTACTACCAAGCTAATTTTTAAAATGGGTTATTTCTATAGGGAAAAAGACACACTTGGAAGTGAGGTCCTAGGAACTGGAAGAGGAGCTAGTAGATGCTCAAAATCTAAGTAAAATAATTCCTGGGAAATTTGGAGAAATACATGTCAATGTGGCTGTCTTGTGTGCAACTTAGTGGTGTTTAGGAAATTATGTAACAAACTTTATGAATTATTAGAAATTTATTTTGAGAATTGCTTGTGAATCAGAGGAGGGAAAGTAACTATTCAAAACAATTCCATTACCATCTAATACATCTTAAAAAAACATACAAACATGGTCATGGACTCTTGAACTTCAGTATTTTATATGTAATAATTTATAAAAACTTAGACTAGCACCAGTTCAGATAAAGTACTGGGAGGCATCACAGAAACAAACCCTTCTTTACAATGTCTGAACTTATCCTGTAGTTAAGAACTTTTCACAAGGCATCAGTTCATCCTTTAAATATTACTCCTATAGAGAATATAAAACTAATTTTGTTTTCAGAAGTGGTTTATGTAAGGTTTTCCTGTTTGTAATATCAGAATTTTCTAATAATAATCCTTTCAGGATGCTCTGCAGGGAGCTATCTGGGCTTCAAGGGCTAAATAATCAGTTCCTTTTCTTTTGTAGTAGATGTCCAATTACATTTATTATCAAATTTCTATATTAATTTGTAGGAAAATATAAGCACAGTTACCAAAAACAAAACCAGAAAAATGGTGTTTCCCCATAATCCTTAAGCATAAACCTTGAGGCATTAGGCTTTGAACAGTGTATGTTTGGGGCAAGGTTTACAGAATCACAACTCTAAGGTTATCTGCACCCTATGTGTGTCTCATATCTTCTCTGTTCTCAGCCTGGACTTGCTTCTCTCCCCAGACTTTCATGGAAAAATCCTTCCCTTCTATCATACTCTGACTTCTTCCTACTCTATACGTGCGATCCTCAAGTGCTTTCATGTCACTTCAGGAGCACCTGGTGTCCCTGACTCTCACCAGGGGAGAAAAGCCCTATTGGCTTGCATTCTTTTAACTATAGACTTAAAAAAAATTTCCTTCTTCTCTGTATTGACAAATGTGAGCGGAAACTGCCAGGGAAGTGAGGTGGGAGCAGACCCTCCTGCAGCCTCCCCTGCGCCATTAGCACAGCCTTGTCCTGTGCTTAATGAGGAGGAGGTTGAGGACACCAGTGTGCATGTCTGCTGTCAGCCAGCAGTTGGTGACCACAATCTCCTACAGTCATGGAGGATCCTCCCACCTGCTGCCTCCTAATCCAAAGGAAAAAGAGTTTTTAATTTAAAAATAATCAAATTTATTTTATGACATTTATAAAATGCAACAAATGATAAGAATACTTCCCCCACTCCTCACAGCCTGTTTCTGGCCTTCTCTTGTTGGGAATCTTTTTTTCACATTATACTTTTTTGGTATGTGTTCAGGGAATGATTTTTTTCAGCTAGACTTTTGATGGTGAAACTCTTCAACTTAGTGGTGCCTTATATTTTTCTAGTTACAAATTCATTTGGTTTTAAAAATGATATTTAGGAGTTCCTGTCATGGCGCAGCGAAAACGAATCCAACTAGGAACCATGAGGTTGCAGGTTTGATCCCTGGCCTCGCTTAGTGGATTAATGGTCTGGCGTTGCTGGGAGCTGTGGTATAGGTTGCAGACGTGGCTCAGATCTGGCATTGCTGTGGCTCTGGCATATGCCGGCAGCAGCAGCTCCGTTTAGACCCCTGGCCTGGGAACCTCCATATGCCGCGGGTGCGGCCCTGAAAGGACAAAAAGACAAAAAATAAATAAAAAAGATATTTCCCTTTAAATGTGCCTACATTGAAGTGTGACAAGCCTGAACACATACAGGACCTTTCACCAACATTGGTTGTATTTTAATCTTATGTATTTCATTGAAACGTCTGAAGACCAGGAAGAAATCTTAATAATTATCTGAGGAGTTCCCGTCGTGGTGCAGTGGTTAACGAATCCGACTAGGAACCATGAGGTTGCGGGTTCGGTCCCTGCCCTTGCTCAGTGGGTTAAGGCTCTGGCGTTGCTGTGAGTTGTGGTGTAGGTCGCAGACGCGGCTCGGATCCCGGTTGCTGTGGCTCTGGTGTAGGCTGGTGGCTACAGCTCTGATTCAACCCCTAGCCTGGGAACCTCCATATGCCGCAGGAGTGGCCCTAGAAATGGCAAAAAGACAATATATACTGTCAAGAGGCACATTGGCTCTTTTTTGAGTACTGAGGAAGTCTATTAATGATTTCAAGTAAATACAACATAGTTTTTGCAAGTGATACATGGTTAAAATTTTTTATATTTCTTTGAAATAAGAGAATATAATCTTAGCAAGATTTAGCAGAAGTTGCAGGATCTAAAACCTGATTTGCAAGAAAGAAAAGCCCTGCGTCTGAGGTCACTAACTAGAGTGGTAGTAGAAACTTGCAGGAAGGCTGCAAATTTCTTAGTGGATTATGGCCAGAGATCCCCTGGAGGCGACAGGTTGCCATTTTATTTTACAGGGACTTGTCACTTGTGGTCATCATCTGTAAGTCAGTTTTAAGTTGGTTTTGGTGGCAGCAGTGCTGGCATTTTTCTCCGGTTTAAGTGGATTAGGGCACCCCTCACCCCCATGACTAGTATATTTGCAATTCTGTTGGTTGGTTTCGCTGATACAAACTTTGGACAAGTTCTTTTCTTGGCATCGTGTGGGTATACTGAGCTCACACGAGGCTCTGTTCCTGTGGTTTTTGTGTGGCTATGCACAAGAGATCTCCATGACAGGAGAAATCACGTGCTCCACTTCATTGACAGCTTCTCAGATTTAGCTCTTAAATCAATGGTTTTGGTGAACATTGTAGCCTCTGCTTCAGTTTTTTTTTTTTTTTGTAGAAGCTAGAAAATTAGGAAGTGTAAAAAGAAATAGAAAATTGGTAAAATATTTTATAGTTTTATACTATATATCTCCAAGTTATACACCTGTGGTTGTTAAAAAGACACCAGCAAGAATTGTTTATACAGCTAATGACATCTTTTTTTTCTCTCTCCCACTCCTAATACTGCAGTCTTTATTTTCTAGGAGTTCTTTCCCTTCCACTACCTGAAGGTGGGAGGGTCTCTGATTGGTGTTTAGGAGACCTGACTTGTGCTTCCATATTTGCTATTTACCAACTGTGTCACCTTGATGAGTCTGACCACATTGGTCTTTGTTTCTGTACTGTGTGAGTGACTGTTGGGTGGTCTTCCAGGACTCTGATACGGTATCCTCTGGTTTGAAATTTCTGCATCTCGGGTTTGCCATTACACGTGACTGGGATTGGATTCCTGCAGTGCCACTTCTTGCTTGGCTTCTGGCAAGTGCCTTTGCTTTTCTAGTCACAGTGTTCATCTCTAGTGTCTATAGAGCATTGTGAAGGTAAATGAGACCCCATGGAGAAGTTACTGAGATTGTCTGCTCCAAGTGGGAAAATGGATGGGGGCAATGCAGAGTGACCCAGTGGAGCTCTTGGGGAGTTGTTGGTGAGGGGGCCGTAGGAGTGGTCAGACTTGTGGTTAAGACTCCTGCTCTGCAGCAGTGCGCAAAGCAGAGCAGTAGAGGTGCTCTGGTTCCCTGGACACCCCCACACCTAAGTCTTTAGTACATCACTACTGCTTGTGAGTGTGCACTTAGTTGGTCAGCATCCCAACCAGGCAGTCCTGAGCAAGAGATCATGGAGGTGATGTGAAATCTTAGCATGTTTTCCATGGAGAAATGGGTGCTAATTTCCACAGAGCGTGGTAAGAATGAAACCCGCTGTCTAAAGAAGCCTGTTTATAAGCTGTGGAATGTCAAAAAGTTGATTGTGTGGCATCTAGTTTGACTTAATGCCTATAAGATAAGCTAAAAATTTTTAAGTTTTCTGTTCCTGGCATATTTTATTAATGAGGAAGTAATTTTTGTCCCTAAAAAGGCCGGTCCTTTCAGAAGAAAATCAATCTTTAAGGCATCAACTAATACATTATAGTTAGAGGGAAAACATGTCCATGTTCATGAAATTATAGAATAGGTATTAGGTGAAATTGTGCATTTTTCTTTGATGGTGTCTATTTTGTTGGAAGTTAAAAGATTTCAAGGGGGATTTTTTTTGTTTTTTTTTTTTTGTTTTTTTATGTTTTTAGAGCTGCCTCTGCAGCATATGGAGGTTCCCAGCCAGGGGTCCATTCAGAGCTGTACACACTGGCCTTCCTACAGCCACAGCAACGTGGGATCCAGGCCCTGTCTGCGACCCACACCACAGCTCACGGTAACACTGGATCCTTAATCCACTGAGCAAAGCCAGGAATGGAACCTGCATCCTCATGGACGCTAGTTGGGTTCCTTAACCACTGAGCCACAACGGAAACTCCTTGAGGGGGAATTTTTCGTGGATACAACAACTACCTACCGTTTTAGCTTCTTTTACTTAAAGAGTCACATCTCTTTTATTTGTGCTTTTTTTTTTTAATTTGTGCTTTTTAATATTGTAATCAAAACAGTGATACCCACACATGCGCATGCACACACACTTAAAACTCTTAATCTTGTCTTTGACAGATTTCATTGTTACCCAGTTTCCTTGTTCCTTTCGTTTGTTTCTTCCATAGTTGTTTAGATTTGTTTCTTCTGAAACGTTAGTTCATAGCTCTTAAGTTGATGTTCAAGATACCATTTAATATATGCTTCTCTGTATTTTCTTTGCCAAACATTTCACTCTTTTCCACCTCTTCCCCCTTCCCCCCTATGCCAGTATTCCAGTGCTTAAACCTATCCCCTGGGTAGATGAGCGCCATACCTGGGCCTAATGTATGACCTGTGTGAAAATTTTTGGCTTTGTTAAATGTATAAATGTGACTGAGTATAAATCTTTGTTATTATACTTTCTTCATTGGTTTGTATCCGGTGCAGGCTGATACATATTCAGCTTCTTGAGGTTTTGCTCATGTGCCGTTAATACTGGGAAGGTCTTTCCTGAACACTTAAAGCAGCACCACAACCTAAACCTTCCTGTTTACCTATCTTCTTTGGTTTTTCTTCATAGTACTTTTCATTTTTATATATATTTGTGTGTTCATTAAGTGATTTTTTTTCTCCCACCCACTTAGAAAAACTTGTGGATGAGAGCAGACACTTGGTGTATTTTTTCCTTTGCTGTGTCATCAATGCCTGGGTTAGAGAGTGTCCAAAACCGCACTAGGATGTCAATAAATAGTTCCTGAATGAGTGCTTGGAATCCTAAGTTTATTTCTGGATTGCGATTTAGAGGTCAGTGAAAATAGTTCCCATCATGAGGATCCCACCAGTCTGTCAATCATGATGTTTGGTTTGCACAGATATTGTTCTTCCTATAAGACACATTTTGAAGAAAAATTTGCATTTAGTAGATGTTCACAATTATTTTTATAAACTCAGTTAATGGCAATGATATCTTAATAGAACTGATTATGCAAATGTTTTTTCACACATATAGACAATACAGTTATCTTATGAAGATATTTGTAGTTTATGCAAGTATAATCAGTAAGGCATTTTAGTCATTATCATGTCACCTGTCTGTTCTTATAGATGTTTGTTTAAATCTCAATATATTGACATATTTTAGCTTTTTTTAACAAGCGAATAGTATATATTATAATAAAAATGTTAACCTGATAGAAAAATTAATTATATTCTTTGTGATTGAGTCTGACAGTTGGAGATGTGTCCTGAATGGCTACTTAGTTACATATTATGCTTAGTATTTGTATTAATTGAAATGCTTCACATCATCATGGAAAGTTTAGGAGTGCGGTCCACCTGAGTGTGACCCGAACGCAAGGGCACCAGGCTCTGCATAAGGTGTGGTGTGTGGCGATTGGTTCTGGTGACCAAGATTAATGAAACTCAGATGGGTTTTAATTAGTGCAGCTGCAGTCATCAATTTTCTACTGAACACAAATATTGTTATATTTGGGAAATTCTTGATTTATTTTATTCCACTGGCCAGCAGATTTAGATGAATGAGTTCTCATCATAAACATTCCGAGAAAAATTGCTGGAGGCCACAGTTTATTATTTAGGACACAATCAGCAAGAGTGAACAATACGGAGCAAAACATTGTAAAGTGCTCTCAGCATTAATTTGGAAATTTTGCTGAAATGTTTGGCGTGTACAGGTTGTCATAAACATCAGGGCATCTTGAACAAAATTCCAAGCATTCTATCAAGTGGGGAACATGCAGCCCTTTTAGTCCAGGAGATGATCCATAGCAGCTGTCAGTGCGCATGCCTTGCAGACAAGTGCAGAACAGCCTTCCAGCTCAGGCTGATTCCGCAGGAGGGTGGATGGTACCCAGAGTGTCAGAGAGCAGGAGCGACCCACACTTTCTGAACAGAAAGAAATCCATGGTCATCCAGGTTCCTGTATACTTACTAGACTCACACATGTTGTGCTGGGCTTTGTTAATGTTTTAGAGTGATTTTTAAAAATTTTACCCTTGGACTAAACAGAGTATAAGAAATAGATGTATAACTTTTAAGGGGAAGGAATATATTACATAGTTATTTTTTTCATTGGCAAGGAAATGCATAAAGTAAGAATTTTAATATTTCTAAGTTAAATCTGGAGCAAAAAATCTGGAATTGTTATTAGAATGAAAAATATTTTTAAATTCATGTAAATTTTATATATTGAATATAGAAGTAATACTCTTGAATAGGTTTTTTTCCCCTCAGACTTTGTGATTTTATCTCCTAACTTAGCAATTTAGTGAGACTGCCTAAGAGTTTCAGAAATAATAGGTAAACATCAAACATCATTTCATTTTTTAAGTTTTTCACAGTATGAAATTTCTGTCAAATTCATATGCAGTAGAGTAGGACAAAGAGAGAAGTGTGTTTGGCTTACCTAGTTGTCTAAATTGCAGAGTATAATGTGGTAGTCAGAATAGCTTCTGAAATGTTTTATGAGTCATAACCAAGGCCTTGTAACAAATCAATTGCAAATAATTTTTTTTAAGGTCTTGTGGCTTAGCGCTCAGTTTGTATGAGGATAGGAGTATTTCACATCTGAAACACATTCATTAAAATGATCTGAATTGTATTTATGTATAAGATTTTTGTTCTTTAGCGATTTTGTGGTCAACTTATAGTTTAATAGATCAGTCAAATTTATTAATATTGCAACCCAAATCATGTGTCCCTAAAGGATCAAAAGATGTGGCTAGTTTCCATGTGAGGTGGTGCTGACTGCTGTTTTTTTCTGCTGAGGAGATCCACTCTTGCCCTTAGGAAAGGCAAAGGAGTCAGAAGCTTGCATGTGTTTGTACAGTAGATTAGAGTGAGTTTGATCACATCTGAATTGTCAGAGAGTTTGCAGTTAATGCTCCTTGCTCAGTAGCTATTGTCTTTGTAAAAACTCATAAATAATGTGATTTCTGAGCATACTTTTATATGGTCTTCATGTTTTATAGAGTAAATCATAGAAGGTTTTCTGTTTTCCAATTAACAGATGGAGGAGCTTTTGTTCATTGAAGCAAGGTGCTTGGGAGGAGACGTTATTTCTTATGCATTCAATTATATGTGACTCTTATTTATATTTTAGCACTAAGGAACAGACCATGCACTTCTGAAATGATTTGTCCATATGACCAGAGAAGTCTTAAGATAGAGGACAAAGTTGTCTTTTTCATATTATTAGACTTTGTTATACATTTTTATTGTCTTCTTTTTCATAAGTTTTAAAGAACTTGGCCTCTATCTCAATGCTAGATGTTAAGTTTAACACATCTCCTTCATTTCAAAGAGTATGCACCATTTCTCTCTAGTTCTCAAAACCATGTGTACTTTTGTCCTTTTTCAGTGTATTGTCATTGTTGGTTTGCTTGTCTGTGTCACTGTTAGACATTTTGTTTACTCATCCATCCATCTATCCATCCAGCTGTCCACCTACCCACCCATCAGTGACCCATCTAAAAATGAAGGACATAAAACATTCTGAATTTGATGAACAGTGAGATGGCAAATGTTGCTGCAGCCTGGTAAGCAGGAGGTTAGTGATAGATGAGGTTGCAGGGGTAAGTGGGGCCGAGATTATCTCAGGCCTAAGAGATCAGAGATCCCGTTAAGGAACTGGCATTTCAATGGGGAGCCATTGGACAATTTAAATGGCTTCATGGCAGAATTTATTCATTATTTAATTTCCAGACCTCTTAATATTACCTGTCGTATATTTGATAGTCTAATAAATGTTTGGTGGTCCAGTAAGTGAACCCAGCCCAGCTCAGTCTGTCTGGCTCCTTTATTGGATTGACGTGAGTGGTTTAATGCCTTGAACTGGAAATGTTTGCCTCCTGGGATAAGGGATGTAGAAGGCAGTGTTTTATGATTAGCAGAAACCCACATGAAGGGGCAAAAGAACTGGGTGCACTATCTAGCAGTTTAAGGACATAAAAATTCTTGATTTTGTTTTGGCAGTTGTAAAAATAAATGTTTTGAATTGAATAATTGAGTACATGATTTTCTAAAATTTTTTGATTTCAGTGTTTCCGCTGAGAAACGTCTCTGCTGATTGGCATACGAGGAGCTACTATGTGGAAATGAACAAATTCTTTTTGAAATTCATATTTTTGCTGTAACAGGAGTTGATAATTTTATAAGAAATGCTATTTTTCATTTTTGTGTTTTGAGCCCGTAATAGAAACATTAGCTTATGAGGCCACAAGCCATTTCTGAGCTTCAGCTATTATGGCATAGTAATATATTTACTTCCCTTTGAAAATTTTCAAAACTAATCTCTCTATTAAAATTTTTTATTCAGATTTTTTTCCTCGATTCACCTTATTCTTTATATCATGAT